>NC_043708.1:81505-102816 GCF_006229205.1 Suricata suricatta | reverse complement strand
AGCCTGCCTAGGTCAGCTTGCCTTGTCTTCCCCCCCTGAAGACTATATAAAGAACAGTTGTTTGAATAATTCGCCTGATCGGAGAACCGTGAGTTCTGTCTTTACTCTTTGCGTCTCCCTCTCCTGCCCCCTTTTTCTCTCCCTCCCTCAGGAAAAGGACCCGCGACGATTCTCCGCCCTGCCGGTCGGGCGACGAAACAGGTACCACGATCACCAGGACGAGTGGCCCTGGCCATCGGTTAAGACAATTGGTGCCTCAACACCGGGCTCAGTAAAGTAACGCGACACTGAGGTCGGGTTACGACACACTTTGAAATCTGTCTTCATTTATCTATGTCTTCTTTGGTTTATTTTATCTAGAACATAGATCCATTTACAAGTTTTGTTAGAATCATACCTAAATATTTAATCCTTTTGGGGGGTATTGCAAATTGTACTATTTTATATATTTTTAAAAAGTCTATTTGTTTATTTTGAGGAAGGGAAATGAGTAGGGGAGGGACAGAGAAGGGGAGAGAGAGAGAGAGAGAGCAAGCGCGTGA
Organism: Suricata suricatta; assembly: GCF_006229205.1. Classification (NCBI taxonomy): domain Eukaryota; kingdom Metazoa; phylum Chordata; class Mammalia; order Carnivora; family Herpestidae; genus Suricata; species Suricata suricatta. The sequence goes on along the minus strand of NC_043708.1, from coordinate 102,274 downwards.
GGATCCGAAGCAGGTTCCACACCATCAGCACAGACCCTAATGCAGGGCTCAAACTCACAAACCATGAGATTATGACCTGAGTTGAAACCAAGAGTCGAATGCTTAATGGACTGAGCCACCTAGATGTCCCTTACCTTAATATTGGATTATATTTAGAAGGTGCTAGTATATAGAAATAGATTAATGTTTTTTGTATTGACCTGTGATCTTTCTAAAGTCATTTATTAAATTATGGCTGATTTGGAGGTAGAGTCCTTTTATTTTTTTCCTCAGAAGTACATATGTTGTCTACCAATACAGACATCTGTTTTCCTTTCACATTTGCACATCTTTCTGTATTTTTAGTCTTGTTGCAGTTGTTAAAGTTTCAAGTAAAATGTTGAATAGATGTGGGAAGAGTGGGTATCCTTGACTTTTTCCAGATCTGAGGGGGAATCATTCAGCTTTTCACCATGAAGTGTGATGTTAGCTGTGGATTTCTCTTTATAAGACTGAGGAAGCTCATCCAAGCTCTTCAAGGTTTTTATTGTCAGTGGATGCTGTATTTTGTCAAACACTTTCCTCTCTCAATTGACATAGTCACATGAGTATTCTCCTTTATGCAGCGGACATATTGGGTGAAATTGATTCATTTAAAAATGTGGAAGCAGGGGCGCCTGGGTGGCTCAGTTGGTTAAATCAGTTGATTCTGGCTCAGGTCATGATTTCATGGTTGTGGCATGCTGACAGCATGGACCCTGCTTGAGATTCTCTCTCTCCCTCTCTTTCTGCCCCTCCCTCTCCCCTACCTCAAAAAAAAATACTGAAGTAGCCTTGACTTGTATGATTCCTGCTTTGTCATGGCATGGTATTATTTTGATACCTTCCTGATAGGATTTGCTGATACAGTAAAACCTTGGATTGCAAGTAACTTGTTCTGTAAGTGTTCCACAAGATGAGCAAAGATTTTTAATAAATTTTAACTTGATAAACAAGTGATGTCTTACAATACAAGTAGTGTGTAATGTCAAGTGTCACGTAATCACAGCTAAGCCAATGGTTCTTCTCTCTCTCTCTCCCCCTCCCCCCTCCCTCCTTCTCTCTCTGTACAGGATTGTGGGGGATCATCTCCCATGCTCAGATGCTGAGTCTCAAGCCACAGTATTTGGCAGAAATCACTGATTTTCAGAACATTGGAAGATGCCCACAACTGGCATGAGTATATTTTTTGTCACTTCAAAGCACCTATGAGCAGTCCTCTGCTTTTCCTTACAAGAGTGAGCTTAGGAATGCTTTGCTTCATTCTTGGTCAGGCTGCCTGCAGATACAGACCCTTTCCTCTGCTGTTTTATTGCCAGTTACATTAAATTCAGTACACGACGAAAGTTGATTAATACTGTACTGTAGTCAATGTCCGTGGGAGCATATACAATGGCTCCCTTGCAGAAAAAGGTTGAAAAGAAAGACAGTAAGAAGAAGGAGAAGATTATGGTGGAAGTTAAAAAGGAAATTATCAAGAAGTACAAAGACGGTATGTGAGTGGCCAAAACTGCAAGATTTTATAAGAAGTCTACATTGACTATTTGCACAATATTAAAGAAGAAAGAAGGGGGCTGGACGCAGCAAAAGGAGTCACGAGTGTATGAAAACAATTGCCATGTGTTCTCAAAACTGTTGAAAATTTGCTTCTGGCTTGGATAAATGAGAAGCAACTACCAGCTGGTACTGTGACCAAGAACTTTATCTGCGAGAAGGCAAAGGCCTTGTACACCAACCTTGTAAGTAAACTTCCAGGTACCTCAACATAAAAAAAAAGTCTTCACAGCAAGCAGGGGATGGCTTAATAACTTTAAGAGGAGAAGTGGCACAGATGCCACAGATGCTCTGCATCACGAGCAAGAACTGGAGATTATGGAGGAGATTTCATCTGCAGAGGAGGAGGAGAAGGTGGAGGAATCCCTCAATCCAAATGAGATTAGGGAGATGTGTAAAATGTGGGAAACAGTACAAAATTTTGTAGAAAAGCACCCAAATAAGTCTAGCAGTGTGAACGATGAATTTGTTTAACACAATGCAATGTCACATTTCTGCGAAATCCTCCAAATGATGGAAAAGCAAGTGTCATTGGATAAGTTCCTTGTTAAAGTTGCACGAAGAAAACGCATTCCATGGAGCCAACAGATAGCAGTGATTCCATTAGTGATAGTGAAAGTCATACCCAATCACCCTCCTCTCTCGTCTCCCTCACACCAGCTACCAAGGTTTTCAAAGGGAAGTGCAGGCTAATTTATCTTTATAATTTGTATTTTCTTTGTTATTTTGTATTATATTACAGATTTGTAATCATTTTTATGTGAATACTTTTGGGGTGTGGAATGAATCATCTGTGTCTCTATTATTTCTTATGGGGAAATTCACTTCGATATACAAGTGCTTTGGATTGCAAGTATGTTTCCAGAAAGAATTATGCTCGCAAACCAAGGCTTTACTGTATTTTGTTAAGAAGTTTAGCTTCTATATTAATAAGGAATATTGGTCTGAAGTTTTCTTTCTTTGTAATGACTGTACAGAGAATGTGGTCTCATGAAACACAGTGGAGAACATTTTTATATCGCCTCGTTAGTTTTTGATGTTGATGATTTGTCTCCTTCTTTTGGCAGTCTTGCCAGCAGTTGCTCAATTGGATTGATCTTTTCAAACAATGTTTTTGCCATCATTCATTTTCTTTATTATTCTTCTATTTTTAGTTTCATTGATCTACATTCAGCTTTATTTACCCTTCCTTCTGCTTCATTTTAGCTTATTTTGATTTCCCTTTTTTAATTTCTTAAAGTAGAAGCTTAGGCTATTAACATAAGATCGTTATTATTTTCTGGTGTAAGCATTTAATGCTATGTGTTTCCTTCTAAGCATTGTTCTAGTTGCATCCCACAGATTTTGATATTTTGTAGTTTTGTTTTCAGCGAATTTTGCCTTAAATTTTGAAATACAGTTTCACTTAGTTTAGAATTCCCAGTTGATGGCTCTTACATTTTCCTTCAGCACTTTACAGTTCTCACCCCGTTGCCTTCTGCTTTGGTTGTTTTTCATCGAAAGTTTTCATGTTGCTATTAACCTTGTTCCTCTCTTCATGATGTGGGTTTTTTTTTTTCCTTTGCTGCTTTTAGGATTTTCCTTTCTCATTGGTTTTCAGGAATTTGATTTTGATGTGCCTTGATTGAATTTTCTTTTTCTTTTTTTATGTTTTTATTTATTTTTCAGACAGAGAGAAACAGAGCACGAGCAGGGGAGGGGCAGAGAGAGAGGGAGACACAGAATCTGAAGCAGGCTCCAGGCTCTGAGCTGTCAGATGTGGGGCTCAAACCCACAAACCATGAGATCATGACCTGAGCCGAAGTCAGACATTTCACTGACTGAGCCACCCAGACACCCTTTGATTGAATTTTCTTTATTTTTATTCTTCTTGGGGCACTTTTGTCTCCTTAGATCTGTTAGTAATTTACATCGAATTCTGAAAACATTTTCCACGATTCCAGTTACATATCTATATTTATATACACATATGTATATATACATGTGTAGATACATGTATGCACACATATGTATGTATGTATTAGACTGCTTTTATTGTCTCTTACATTATCGACATTTGGCTATTTTATTTGGAAACATTCTGTGCTAAATCTTGGATGATTTTTATTACTCTTCAAGTTAGCTCATGGTTTAATATGTTAATACACAGTGTTAATCTTATTCCACACATTTTTCAGATATTGTATTGTACCTTTTTTTTAAACTCCTGGAAGTTCAAAATACAGAACAGTTCTAGTAAGATTCTTTTTGTGTTAGGTGAAAGCATTGTGTGTTTATTCAGCACAGGCGGGCTGTGAGCAGACCGTAGCCAGAGGTCACTGGTCACCTGTGCTGTAACATCAGGCCCTTGGCCACTGCCCAAGATTTCTCAGTTGTCTCCTTAAAATCGGAAAGATGTCCTGGAGTAGAGACCCAAGGAAGAATTAAGGACTCCTGACTATTTAAATCAATTGAGCAGAGGCAGTAAGTGACTACCTGAGGGGTGTTGTTAAAGAAATGCAAGACATGAAGATAAGAAAGACAGAGAGTCCTTGGGGGAGGCACACACTCCTAAGGAATAAAATGACGCACCAGATTAACAGAGGACGTATGCTTCCATGCGTGGGCTCAGGAGCTGGTCCCTGTGCTGTGTGGTCCTGAGCACCTCTGGTGTCCTGAGTGCCCCGCCCCCCATGACCTGAGCACCCAGTGGTAACCTGAGTGCCCCCTGGTGGATCCTGAACGTCCCCTGGTGTCCTTAGCTCTCCCTGGTGACCTGAGCGCCCTTTTGGGACCTGACTACTCCCTGGTGTAGCCAGAGCCCCCTGGTGACCGAGCATCCCCTCATGACCTGAGCACCCCTGCAGCGCAGCACCTCCTGTTTCCCTGCAGGGAGGTTTGTGTCTGGGCTCACAATGACATCCGCTTGTGGTGCCTCCCGCACAGCAATACACAGCCCTGTCTTCAGTGGTCACTGAGCTCAGCTGCAGGAGAGCTGGTTCCTGGGCCTGTCAGCAGTGATGGACTTGCGGCCCTGTGTCTCTGTCTCTGCCGTCTCTCTCATCTCTAAGTCTTTTTATCAGTTTAATAAATGCTTTTAGGTTTATCTATTGTGGAAGTGAAGATTGTTGTAACTGTCACAGTGTTTCACAAAAGGTATTTCCCCCAGAGTGTGGAATTGATGTACTGAATTCTTGTTACACAGGAATGAGAGTTTTCATAAAAGGGTCCATTGCTGTCTTGGGGACACAGCTATTCCAAAGGACATGCAGGTACCCGTGTGAAAGTAGCTTCCTCCCCACGGGCTGATAACATTTAACACCGTATTCTCTCTAACCCTACACTAAAACTAAAGAGCATTTGAACTGAGAATGAAATCCACAGTGGATTTCATGCACCCAGGATGGGAGCTGCCGCGCAGTTTGTGGAGCTGGAGCTGAGCTCCCTGGCTTAAGAGGGGTGCCCTAATTCATTTAGACCATGATGCCAGGTGGGAGATGCCCACTCACTAGAAGAAGTGTGGACATAGTGGTAAACCAAACACTGAGCCTCTGCTGTCCATGAAGTGGTCTGAGTGTTTATCTCACCAGTGGGAACAGCAACATTGAGCTCAGAAATTTCCTTGTGGAATGGCAGAGAAGCAAGTGGGCCCTGGGCGGAAGGAGCAAGATGCCCCGCATACAATGTGCCCCAACCAGGCGAGAGAGCTTCTGTAGTCATGTCTTATAGTTAGAAACCACGTTATGCACAAAGGAGGGCTGTGGACCTCTGAGGACCAATAAGAGAAGGTAACCCCGTAGAGACAGCAGAGAATTTCAAGTATAATTTTCTACTATTATAAAGCGGATTGTATCTGTAGGTTTCAGTTAATGCCAGAGTTCCCGAGTTACAGAGGTCTGACCAAGAACCATGTGAGAGAAAGAAGTAAGGGGAGACACAGAGCATTGTGCATTGACCGCTCGGTGCACGTCTGTCACATTGTAAAAGATGGCGTCATCTACATGGTCCAAACATCACACTGGGACTGAAACAAAAGAGAGCCCAGGCAGGAAAGAAAGGGAGGTCCCCAGAGGTCAGCGTGTCAGGGAGAGAAAGCCCCAGATACTGACAGTGAGGTCCTCACTCCCTGGTTCTGTGCTCTGGCCCTGTTTCTGGGCTGCTTCCTGTAGGTAAGGGGTTCTAAGCACCTCCTGATGTTCTGAGTTCCCCTGGCAGGTCCTCTACGCCCCCTTGCGGATCTCGAGCGCCCTGCAGCCCAGCCCCTCCAGGTCCCTGCACTGAGGTTTGTGTCTGAGCCAACAGTGACTTTCCCTCACTGTGCTTCTGGCTCAGTAATACACGGCTGTGTCCTCGGTGGTCACGGAGCTCAGTTGCAGGGAGAACTGGTTCTTGGATGTGTCAGCAGTGATGGTGATGCGGCCCTGGAAAGCCGGGTTGTAGCTGGTACTGACCGTCCAGTACCCCATCCACTCCAGCGCTCTTCCAGGGCGCTGGTGGATCCGGTTCCAGTAGTAACTGCTGGTGACAGAGCCCCCGGAGACAACGCAGGTGAGAGAGAGGGTCTGTGAAGGCTTCACCAGTCCTGGGCCGGACTCCCGAAGTGTAAGTTGAGATAGGACACCTGGGGGCAAGGAGAGTCATGGTGAGTCCATCCCATCCCCCAGAAAGGCCCTCGTCTATCCCAGAGCCCCCAGACCCTTGCCCAGGGGAGCTGCCAGCAGGCAGAGGAGGGACCACAGCAGCGGCATGTCTGTCTTCTGGATGGAGACCCTGCACACTGGCCTTTGCCTGTGGTGGGGATCTTTTCTGGGAGCACCTCAGGTCATTTACATGTGGGCCCCATGGGGCAGGGGAGGCATTTAAAATGTTGAACCCGGGTGACTGTCACCAGTTTCTGGTGTCCTGGTGTTGGGCAGTATGGGGACTCACTGAGCTGGTCCTAGTGATCTGGGCTCCAGTTCTGCACGAGCTGATCCCGGGCCTTGTTTGCTTGAGAGGGTTAGTGGTGTAGTTGATGAAGATTTGGAAACCTTATGAAGTTTCTCTTACATTCTATCGTTAGGCTGTGCAACTGTGGGCTGCAATTTCAATCTCCAGAGTTAACTGTTCACAGAAACGGAGGCTAAGGCAGTGGTCCAGAGTCCAGGCCCTTGACTGCTTGCCTGGTGTGGATCTTTCTCCTTCTCTATGCAGATATGGGGTCGTGGAAACGATTGTAATGGATAGGATCTCCGGTGCAGCATCTACAGGAGGGGGCATAGGAGCTACACTCCATCATTTACATAAGAAAAGGAGCTCATCCCTGTGGAGAGCAGGGCAGAAGAACTGGGTGGCTGTGTCTGGACTCAGGGTCAGGAAGTTTCCCTGAAGGTGGAGAGGAGACGCCCCACTGGAAAGGAGGGCTGGCAGGTCTCTGCGTGTGGACACTGGCGTTCCCATTCTAGTTCCACTCTAGAGAGTCCAGGGAGCTGGCAGTCAGACCATTACTTGCCAGGAGTAAAATGAATATATCTATTCAGCTGAGAAACATGATATTTAATTTAAAAGTTAAAACTTGGCCTGAAAAGTGGGGTTCCCAGTAAAAGGTCAGCTTTATTCAAGGTGTCTCTATAAACCACAACATACAAAGATTCTTTAGTCAGAATTTTTGTGAGTTATTCCAAAATATGAATGCGCTCTTATAAGTAGTAGAAGAGGTCTCCAAAACAACTACACCGAGAAGAAGAAAAGGAAACAAAGATTTGGATAAGAAATCTGCAGAGAGAATGGAAAAGGGAAATAAACTATGTAATACATTATCTGAGGTAGAAAAAATGTAAGTTAATGAATTCAACCAATATGAGTAGAATGTTATTAAAAGGGTGATGCATATAGGAGTGAAAAACCACCTGGAGATTTTTAATAAAGTTGAAATTATGTTTTAGGCTTAGAAGACTAAGTTGATATAATTCCAGAGAACAATGAGATAATTTCCATAAGAAGAGCAACACAATTAGTAAATACTCCATGGTGTTGATGTCCCACGTTTTCATTATTCATGTTCACATTAAGGGCGTTATGAATGAAGCTGCCATAAGCATTCCTGTGCAGACTTTACTGTTAGTATGATTTCCAATTCAGTCTCATAAATAACTAAGAGACATTTGCTGGTTCGTGTCCTAAGTTTGGTTCAGATCTGTAAGGAACTGCCAACTGTCTTCCACAGTGTTTATACCATTTTGGGTTTCCATCAGCAGTGAATGCGCTTGTTTTCCATCTGCATATATTCCTTGGTGAGGTGTCTGTTCAGATCTTTTCTCCAGTTTTACACTGCTTTGGCTTCTTATTGTTGAATTGAAGAGTTCTTTGCATATTTTTTTCAACTTTTTGTTTAAATTCTAGTTAGCTAACATATAGTGTAGTATTGGTTTCAGGAGTAGAATTTAGTGATTTGTCACTTAGGTATAACACCCAGTGCTCATCCCAACAAGTGCCCTCCTTAATACCTGTCACTCTAGGCCCTCCTCCACCCACCTCCCCTCTAGTAATCAGCAGTGTGTTCGCTATAGCTAAGAGTCTGTATATCAGTTTTCCTCTCTTTATCCCCCACTGTGATTTTTTATTTTGTTTCACAAATTTCACATATGAGTGAAATTATATGGTATTTGGTCTTTCTCTGATTTATATACTAGCTCCATCCACATCACTGCAAAAGGTAAGATTTCACCCTCTTTTATGGCTGAGTAATTATACACACACACACACATATATCAGCTGATATCATCAGTTGATGGACACTTGGACACTTTCCATAATTTGGTTATTGTCCATAGTGCTGCTATAAACATTGAGGTACATGTGTTCCTTCAAATCTGTATTTTTGTTTCCTTTAGGTAAATACTTAGTAGTACAATTCCTGGACCAGAGAGTAGTTCTGTTTTTAACTTTCTGAGGAGCCTCCACACTGCTTTCCAGACCAGCTGCACCAGTTTGCCTTCCCACCAACTGTGCAAGAGGGTTCCTCTTTCTTTCCATTCTTTCTGACACTAGTTTTTTCCTGGTTTGTTAATTTTAGCCATTCTGACAGGTGCGAGGTGGTATCTCATTGTGGTTTTCATTTGTATTTCCCTGGTGATGAGTGATGTTGAGCATTTTTTCATGTGTCTGTTAGACATCTAGATGTATTCTCTGGAAAAGTGTTTATTTGTGTCTTCTGCCCATTTCTTCACTGGGTTTTTGTGTTTTTTTTTGAGTGTTGAGCTTGATACGTTCTTTATTTATTTTGGACACTAACCCTTTATCAGATATATCGTTTGCAAATATCTTCTCCCATTCCGTCAGTTGCCTTTTAGTTTTGCTGATTGTTTCTTTCGCTGTGCAGAAGTTTTTATCTTGATGAGGTCCCAATAGTTCATTTTTGCTTTTGTTTCCCTTGCCTCAGGAGACATGTCTAGTGAGAAGCTACTCAGGCTGATGTCAAAGAGGTTGCTGCCTGTGTTCTCCTCTAGGATTTTGATAGTTTCCTGTCTCACATTTAGGTCTTTCATACATTTTTCAAAAAAATTATTTTTACATTTATTTATTTTTGAGAGACAGAGTGAGACAGAGTGTCAGCTGGGGAGAGGCAGAGAGAGAGGGAGACACAGAATTTGAAGCAGGCTCCAGGCTCTGAACTATCAGCACAAAGCCTGATGCGGGGCTCAAACCCATAAACCGTGAAATCGTGACCTGAGCCGAAGTCAGATGCTCAACCCACTGAACCACTCAGACACCCCAAGTCTTTCATTTTGAATTATTTTGTGTATATTGTAAGAAAGTGGCCCAGTTTCATTCTTCTGCATGTTACTGTCCAGTTTCCTCAACACCATTTGTTGAAGAGATTGTCTTTTTTCCATTGGACATTTCCTGCTGTGTTGAAGATTAGTCGACTGTAGAGTCATGGGCCCATTTCTGCATTTTCTATCCTGTTTCATTCATCCATGTGTCTGTTTCTGTGCCAGCACCATACTGTCTTGGGGATGACAGCTTTGCACTACAGTTTGAAGTCTGGAACGGTGATCCCTCCAGCTTGTCTTTTCTTTCTCAGGATTGCTTTGGCTACTGGGATGTTTCATTCCTCCATACAGCTTTTAGGATTGTTCTAGCTGTGTGAAAAATACTCAAACATCTACTCACAGAGCAGAAATAAGTCCACTATTATGGCTTTACAACAATTTCCTAACCAACCTATTAATATTGTAGCAGATTCTCAATATGTAGTTTATGTGATAGAGAATATAGGACAGACCTCTATTAGGGAATCAAGGGATTCCTCCTCACTGTCATTGTTGTCAATGTTTTCTCTATAATGTATGCCTAATAAATACAGGAGCTTGAGGGCACTTGGAGAGACTTCCCTTAGCCTCCCTCTCATCTCTCTTGACTTGTGGAGTCTTGTGTAATCTTTTCTGCCATCCTTGACTTTGCTGGACAAAGCCAAAAGCTGAACCCTCAATTGATATGTTTTACTGTTTTTTTTTTTTGTTTCTATATCATTGATTTCTGTTGTAATCTGTTTAAAAAAATTTTTTTTTTTTTCGAGAAAGCACCATCATGGAAGGGGCAGAGAGAGAAGGGGACAGAAGATCCAAAGCAGACTCCATGCTGACAGCAGCTAGTCTGATGTGGGGCTTGAACTCACAGAATGTGAGATCATGACCTGAGCTGAAGTCAGATGATCAACCCCCTGAGCCATTCAGGTTCCTCTTTACTCTAATGTATTTTATTTCCCTTCTTCTTCTGGATTTGGGCTTTATTTCCTGTTTTTTTTTCTGCTCCTTTAAGTATAAGTTTCTGTTGTGTATTTGAGATGTTTCTTGCCTCTTGAGGTAGGCCTATATTACTTCCCTCTCAGGACTGCCTTTGCTGCATCCCAAAGGTTTTAGACTGTCGTGTTTAATTTTCATTTGTTTCTATTATTTATTTCTTCTTTAATTTCCTGGTTAACCCATTCATTCTCAAGAAAAATGTATATTCTGCTGCTTTAGGATGGAATGTTCTGGATATTTTTGTTAAGTATATCCATCCAGTCCAGTGTGTCATCTGAAGCCATTGTTTCCTTATTGATTTTTAGCTTAGATGATCTGTCCATTGCTGTAGGTGGATGTTAAAGTCCTATACTATTATGATATTATTATCAATAAGTTTCCTTATGTTTATTATTAATTGATTTATATATTATATAATTGATTATATATTATTAATTGATTTATATATTTTGGTGTTCCAAATTAGGAGCATAAATATTTAAATTAGGAGCATAAATATTTAAATTGTTAGACCTTCTTGGTGAACAGATCCCTTAATTATGATATAATGCCCTTCTTTATCTCTTGTTCCAACCTTTGGTTTAAAATTGAGTTTGTCTGATACAAACATTGTTAATCTGGTTTTCTTTTGGCATCCCTTTCATATGGCATCCATATGGTAGGTGGTTCTCCATACCCTCACTTTCCATCTGCAGGTTTCTTTAGGTCTAGAGTCTCTTGTATGCAGCATGTAGATGGGTCTTGTTTTGTTTTTTTAATCTGTTCTGATACCTACACCTTTTGAATGGAGTACTTAGAGCATTTGCATTCAAGGTAGTTATTGATAGATCTGAATTTGGTGCCATTGTGTTACCTGTAAAGTTGGTGTTTCTGGTAATGTTCTCTTGTTCTTTCTTGTCTTTTTTGCTTGTGGTCTTTTCTTCCCCCAAAGAGTCCCTTTTCATATTTCTTGCAGGACTGGTTTAGTGGTCAAACTCCTTTCTTTAGCTTTTGTTTGTTTGGGAAGCTCTTATCTCTCCTTTTATTCTGAATGACAGACAGCCTTGCTGGATAAAGAATTCTTGGCTGCATATTTCCCCCCCTTAAGCATGCTGAACCCTGGAACTTCTTTCTGGCTTGCCAAATTTCTCTGGACAGATTTGCTGGGAATCTGGTCTGTCTTCCCTTCTATGATAAGGAGTTTTTTTTTTTTTTTTTTTTTTCCTCACTTGCTGCTTTCAGGATTCTTTCCTTGTCTGTGTATTTTGTGAATTTGACTAAGATGTGTCTTGTTGATGGTTGGATTTTGTTGAATTTAATGGGAATTCTTTACTTCTTGCATTTTGATGTCTGTGTCCTTCCCCAGATTAAAGAATTTTTCAGGTATAATTTGCTGAAATAAAGTTCCTGCTCCTTTTTCTTTCTGTTCTTTTTCTCAGACTCCTATGATACAAATGTTACTATGCTTTAAGGGATTGATGAGTTCTCTAAGTCTACATTCATAATCCAATTCCCTTCTTTACTTGTTCTTTTCAGCTTCATTGTTTTTTCCATAATTTTATCTTCTATATTGCTAATTTGCTCCTGTTCCTCCATCTTTGTTTTTATTGCCTCCATTTAGGTTTGCATCTTGGTTATAGCATTTTTAATTTCAACCTGACTAGATTATAGTTCTTTTGTCTCAGTACTAAGGGATTCTCTGATATCTTCTATATACTTTTTTCAAACCCACCTAGTGTCCTTAAGATTATCGTTTTAAATTCTGGCTCTGACATCTTACTTATATATTGATCGAATCCCCACCTGTGACTTCTTCCTGGTTTTTCTTTTGGGGTGAATTCTTACAGCTTGTCATTTTGTCTGGACCACTTTTGTGTGTGTGTGGTTGTTGGGAAAGTCTGTTTTATTCCTGCTCCTGAGAGAATGCCTATATTAAGAAGAGGTCAAAGAAAAAAAAAGAAACTAGATCCTGTTTCTGTGGCAGGTTAAGCTTTGCAGCACTGTATGATCAGTCAACTTGGTGCATGCAGGGGGTTTGTGCCGGTCTTCCTTGGCAGGGTTCTGCTGCTCTGATCCTCAGAAGGACTTGCCCTAGTGGAGATGCACCTGTAGGGTGCAGAGGGTGGGGCTTGGTGGAGGCAGGTCTGGCCTACACTGTCCAGAGCTATTTTGCTCACTGAAGTTGTTAGTGTGGATGGACTGGGGTGTGGGGAATGGCGTTTCTCTGCTCTCTTGTCCTCAGTGGGGAGTTTGTCCCCACCACTGTTCAGGAGACCCTCACAGAAGAGCAAACAATCACCTCTTTTGTGTTCCCAGCTTCTGCCAGGTCCCTGACTTCACCCTGCCTGCATCGGAGTTTTCCACATGCCAGTTGGCACCATACTCCCGTGGTTTATCTCAGGTGTATGGCTGGGTTTCAAAACTGCAAACTCCAAATTTTAGGGACCCACCCATAGTAGCACCACATGATGCAGACCCATGTTGATTCTCTGGGGGAGCTTCTACTGTGCTTTTGCTCCCTGCTGGTTTGTCCCAAAAAAGCAGTAGCATGACTGTTAGGTGGTTTGGAGTTTATTGTAAAGTGTGGTGCAATGCTGGCACCATTTCCTGCGCTCAGTCTGTGTCTTCGTTCCAGTGCTAGAGAACAGGGTGGTTATTGACATCTCCAGTTCTTTTGTCTCTGGAGAGGCCATGCTGCCTCTCCAAAATGCAATCCAAGAAGGGGAACTATCTCTCCATTCAACCCGAGGGATCTTCAGACCACACAGCCTGCTCCTGGGCCTCTGCCCTTCTTCCCCACAGGAGCACCACTAAGCTCACCTTTATGACCCTAGCAGACTTCTAAAACTTTAGACTTTGCTGCTTATAGAAACTTGTGGTGTTAGTCCCTCTCCTTTTCCAAGTCAATAATTTGGGGGAAGAATTTTTCTTGTGTAATCCCCTGTGCACTCTCTCTCTCTCTTCATGATTCTGTTTCCCTCCCCTTCATAGTAGCGCCTGCAGTTCTTTCCTCCCCCAAATCAACTCTCCACAGCTCCTATCTTACATGATGTGGATGTTTTTTCCTACCTCTAGTTTTGCAGTTTTGCTTTCTCAGTCCTCAGATCAATTTCATGGGTATTCAAAAATGATTTGATATTTATGTAGCTGTGAATGGAACAGGGGCGGACAGAGAGGCAGAGAGAGAATCTCAACAGGCTCTGTGCTTCACACTGAGCCTGATATGGGGCTTGATCCCACAACTGTGATTGTGACCTGAATTGAAACCAAGAGTCAGATGTTTAACTGAATGAACTACCTAGGCACCCCCTTGGTAAAAGAAATTTGTTATGTACAAGGAAATCTCCATAATCAGTAGATTTTCCACCAACGACTTTGCATGCCTGAAGGGAGTGGCATCATATATTCAAAGTGCTAAAAGCAAAAATTTGTCAGGGCACCGACTTCAGGTCAGGTCATATTCTCACAGTTTGTGGGTTTGAGCCTCTCATTGGGTTCTGTGCTGACAGCTAGCCCAGAGCCTGGAGCCTGTTTCAGATTCTGTACCTCCCTCTCTCTCTGACCCTCCCCTGCTTGCGCTGTCTCTCTGTCTCTCAAAAATAAATAAAAAACATTAAAAAATAAAAAAAGCACAAAAATTTGTCAACCAAGAACATGTTACCCAGCGAAGTTGTTCTTTAGAATTGGAAGAGAGATCAGAGTTTTGCAGACAAGCAAAAGCTGAAGGAGTTCATCACCACCAAACTGGCCATAAGAGAAAAGTTAACAAGAATTAATACCAATCTTTCTTGAATTCTTCCCAAAAATAGAAGAGGAGAGGATAATTTCATCTAATTTTATGAAGTCAGTATTATCTTGATACCAAAACCACAGAGGATACAGACAAGAAATGAAATTGATAGGCCACTATCCCTGGTAGACATAGGTGCACAAATGCTCAACAAAATAGTAGTAAACCGAATTCAACAATACATTAAAAGGATCATACACCATAATCAAATGGAATTTACTAGAGAGATTCAGGATGATTCAATATCCACAAATAAATCAATGTTGTGACCACATTAGCAAAAGGAAGATGAAAATCATGATAATCTCAATAGATGCATAAAAGGCATTTGGCAAAATGCAACATCTGTTCATGATAAACTCTCTCCATAAACTGGTTATAGAGGAAACTTACCCTAACATAATCAAGGCATATATATGACAAGTCCACACCTAACATCATACTCAATGGTAAAATATTGACAAGTGTTTCATCTAAGATTAGGAATAAGGCAAAGATGCCCACTCTTGACATTTTATTCAGTATAATGGAACTCCTAGTCATTAGTGTCTGAACAGTTAGGCAAGAAAAGGAACTAAAACATATCCAAATCATGATAAAAGTGAAACTGTCTTTGTTTGCTGATGGCATGATCTTGTATACAGGAAATAGGAAGAAACCATCAATAACTGTTAGAACTAATGACTCATGAGGAAATTCAATAAAGTTGCAGGATAAAAAATGAACATACTAAATCAGTTGCATTTCTATACCATATAAAAAAATGATCTGAAAATAAATTAAGACTACAACCCATTAACAATTGCATCAGAAGGCCAAAACATCAAGGAACACATTTAAACAAGGAAGTGAAAGACCTATACACTGAACACTATAGGACATCTAAAAAATTTATTTATTTAAATTCAAGTTAGTTAGCATACAGTGTAGTATTGGTTCAGGAGTAGCATTTAGTGATTTAGCATCTATATACAACGCCCAGTTCTCATCACCAGTGCCCTCCTTAATGCCGATCCATTTAGCTCCCCTCCCCCCGAAACCTTCAGTTTGTTCTCTGTATTTAAGAGTTTCTTATAGTTTGCTTCCCTCTCTGTTTTTATCTCACTTTTCCTTCCCTTCCTCACTGTTCATCTGATGTTTTTTAAATTCCACATATGAATAAAATCATATGGTATTTGTCTTTCTCTGACTGACTTATTTTCGCTTAGCATAATACACTCTAGTTCCATCCATGTCACTGCAAATGGCAAGATTTCATTATTTTTCATCACTGAGTAGTATTCCACTGTATACATATACCACATCTTAATCCATTCATCAGATGTCAATGGACATTTGGGCTCTTTACATGATTTGGCTATGCAGAACAATGAAATTGGACTTGTATATTACACTACTCACTAAATATAACTCAAAATCAATTAAATACTTAAACATAAAACCTGATAAAATAACATTCCTAGAAGAAATCATAGGGAAGAAACTTCTTGATAATGGACTTGGCAATGATTTTTTGGATATGATACCAAGAGCACAAGCAATAAAAGCAAAATTCAGGGGGAACTACATCAGGTCAAAAAGTTTCTACACAGCAAAATAAATAATCAACATGAAAATGCATCCTATGGAATGGGACAAACTATTTACAAACCATATATCAGATAGAGGCTAATATGCAAAGTGTGTAAGGAACTCAGAAAACTCAATTTTAAAAAAGGAAACAATTTTATTAAAAAATTGAAAGAGGAACTACATTTACATTGTTTTGAAAGATTTCACCAGGCAGCCTCTGAGAGGGTGTGAACCAACAATTGGTGAGCCAGCCAGGAGACCAGTGAAATGGAAATGAGGCATTTGTGGGGGAAATCCTGGGTCTGCAATTGACTTCTGTGTAGTGAGGGATGGCCCATATATTTAGATGCTTGGAGACAACCTCATGAATGCAGGGCCGTCCCCAAAGCTCCAGCCAAGCGAATGCACTTGTTTTAGAAACTACAGCAAAAGAGGAAAGTGAATGAATGCTTTAGTGGGCTGGCCTCCATGGTGGGCAGATTAACTGACCACCAAAGCCCAAATAGAGGCTGAAGCTCAAATTAAAACGTTGGAAGAAGAGCTGAGAGCAGAGAAGAACATGGGGTTGTCCAGTTCTCTGCTAGTTTCTGACCTAGTAGACAAGATGGGAGAAAAAGAAGGTAAGCCAGTGTGCTATTGTGCAAAGCAAGGAGGGTGCACACTGGGGCAGGTTAAGGTCCAAGCACCGTGACAATGCTTGACTGATGTGTTAAAAGGCAGAAGCCCTGGCAAAGTGATAAAAATGAAGAGCAAGAAGCTATGATGACTGATCAGAAAACTGATGAAATGTCCCATGCCATCCGACACCGCATACAAAGGAAAACAAAAGCACAGCACAACCCCAGCCAGCCGGGCAGCCCCCGACTGAGGAGGTGTTGGGGATGAGAGAGCACACTCCTGCTGAGCTTCTTGACGTAGCCACTGCGTCCCAGAAGAAGGGCAGGGAGAGTGCCCAGGCATGTGTGGTGTCGCTATGCAATATCTGGGGTGATGGCATCTCTCTGACTGGGCAGGAGGCAGAGAAGATGAGCAACATCACCACGCACCCTGCCCACTGGCAGCACCTTCATGGCTCCCAGGGGATGGAAAGAAGGCACTCCCTTCTAGATTGGATGATCTTAGCTTGCAGTGAGGCTTTGCCCAATGAGGGGGATGTTCCTGGGCACATGAGACCCTAAAAACCTATAGATGTGACATAAAAATCCTGAGGAAACTGGGAACAAAACAGGTAATCCCCACTCCTGTTTTTGTAAGTCTTAATCAGGCCACACTCACTAGAGGAATAAAATTCAAGATTATCCAGTCCACCCCCAGTACCTGACATGGGATGCTGATATCCATGCTGAGCCCAGCTGTGGGAAAAATATATCTGATATTGGGAAATCTACTGCTGATCTGGGGGAAATGGACAGACCCCACGAATGGACATGGCTATGGGAAGGGCCCAACATAGAGAGGGAGTTTCAAAAACCAAGGACCCCTCCCTATTGGCTGTAAAAATACCATGGAGGCAATGTGGTTTGGCCTCACTGTTGCTGGGACCAAAAAGGTAGACCAGCAGTGTGTTGGTTGGCTTATGAAAGCCTTGAAACCTGAATAGCAGCCCTCTTCTGCCCCTACTGTCCCTGATGCTCCACTTCTTCCAGCAGAGGCCTCTGGGATACAGTCCTATTCAGCGTGGGTGTCTCTTGCTCCCCAGGTATAGGATGCAGAACAAAACCACTTCCAGATGAGGGCCATTGGGATTGGCTAGAGGCCCCATGTTGAGCTCACTGTTCATTAGTCCATCAGAAATAAATGCAACATGATGGCTCTAGTGGACACTGGAACAGAATGCATTCTAATTCAAGGTAACCCTCAGAAGTTTTCTGGCCCCCTCAGTGCCAACAGTCATTACAGAGCCAAACAGTTATGGGCAGGGAGGCCCTTTGTGACACTGCAAATTGGGCAGTGTGCCTCCTGAGAATGAGGTTTTTAATCCCCCCCATACCAAGGAACATATTGGGTGTTGATAGTCTACAGAGTCAAACTCCACAGGCCTCTATTGGTGAATTCTGCCTCCAAGTTAATCAAACCAGTGCTGATGGGAAGCTCCAACTGGAAACTGGCAAGTGTGCCAGCCTTGTAAAGCATAGTAACTGTCAAACAATAAAACTTTCCTGGAAGCATAAAGAGATGGAACTTAACCAAGACCTGCACTGAGCAGGCTTTGTGTGCTCTGATCATAGTAACACTTTCAACACCCAGCATGGCCAGTAAGAAAGCCAGATGGGTCACGGTGGACAATGGTGGACTACTGAGAACTGAGCAAGGTGGTGCCACACCCATATGGCTGTGTGGCTGTGTGCAACACTGCCAGCCTCTTAGATGCCTTGGTCATGATCCTGGGAGGGGACCATGCTGGCCTGGATTTATCAGATGCTTGTGCCATTTCCAAACAGAATGCTGTGTGTTCATACCTGCCAAGTTGGCTACTATGTCATATTTATAAATCACATAGCTCACAAACAAATGCCTTTTATGATCTTCCCACAGCCTAGAGAAATTAATAGATCAATGATTTGGATCATTGGGGATGATCTTGGGGATCTTGATGGAAAAGTTGTCACTGCTTTTGGGAATCATTGCTTAATCTGTATTTTCTCTGCCGGCATGTGTCAATATGTTCCATATTGTAGCTATGGCATCTGCCTCCAATGCAGCCGGACACCACCACAGGCACGCCCTCTCCCCATGTTAGTAAAACCCCTTTGCTGACTGCTCAGGGTACAGTCTGGAAGAGAGGCCTATGAAATTGTAAGAGTTGGTCACAAAAGGTAAACTTTGGGGGAAGGTCATTGAGAAGATGTGACCACTGGTGGCCCCAAGGGCTACACTCAGGCAATAGGAGGCCCAATGCCCCTTATCCTGTCCTTGGAATGTGTGTTTCCTGTGGCTTTAATGCTCTTAGAAGCTGCTCTGAGGTTACAGCCTTGAGATAGGGATGTGGCGCTGAGATTGTCTGAACAGCATGTGTGACTAAACCCAGTTTAGGCCTCCACAGAAAAACAATTAAGATTTGGCAGGTGGATACAGAAAGCCACTCATCTCACGGACACCTGAGACAAACCTTTTGAGAAGGTTTCTATGCTCATTAAAACTGCCACCTACTAACCTGGAGGGGTCTGCCCCGTCTTCGGTGTCTCCATGCCCTCTGAGTACAGGAACCAGATTCAGGTTGTACCATAGAAGCTCCTGAGAAGCTTGTAAAGCAACAGACTATGGCCAACAGGTACATTAAAAGATGCTCAGTACCACTAATCATCAGGGAAATGCAAATCAAAATCACCATGAGATGTCACCATGCACCTGTTAGGATGGCTATTGTCAGAAACACAAGAGGCATTAACTGTTGGTGAGGATGTGGATCAAAGGCACCCTCCAGCACTGTCGGTGGGAATGCAAATTGGGGCAGCCCCTGTGGAAACCAGTATGGAGGTTGCTCAAGAAATTAAAAATATGACTGACACATGACCCAGAAATTCCACTTCTGGGTGTTTATCTAAAGGAAATAAAGGATCTCAAAGAGAGATCTGTACCCCCATGTCAGCTGCAGCATTATTGGCAACAGCCAAGGTGTGGCAATAACCTAAGTGGGCATTCTGCTAATAAGAAAACAATTACTGTGTGATATAATTTATAGGTGGAATACAAAACTCCTGGTAGTCAAGGGCTGGAAAATGGGGGCTTGGGGAAATGTGTAAGGGCACAAACTTGCAACTAGTAGATAAGTTCTGGAGATCTAATGCACAGCATAGTAATGATAGTCAATAATACTTGATTATAAACTTGAAAGTTGCTGCAAGAGTAGGTCTTAACTGTTACCACTGAAAAAAGCTATGCTAATCATGTGATGTGATGGAAGTGTTCTCTAACCACATGGTGGTAATCATACTGTAATATATAAATGCAAGAAATCAACACCTTGTATGTCATAAAGCTATGCATGCTGTAGGCAATAATATCTGAAAAAATAATATTTTAAAAATATATTTAGAGAAGAGATAAAAAAACAAGCAAATATAAGCCTAGATTTCTGAAGTCGGGGTGCAGATTAGATCAGTTTTGGACTTGATGGCCTTTCGAGGAGAAACAGTTCAGGCTGTCACTTGCAAGCCTGTGCCCTGTGAATAGGAGAGCTGCCATCACACATAGGTTCCTGATGGAGCATTGTGACCTGCCTGCACGCTGACTCTGAGTGGGGTGGCAGTGCGGTCATTCCTCTCTGGAGAAAAGCCACATTGCCCAGAACCTTCACACTTTCTCATACACTATCTTGGGACGTCCATCATATGCTACTAGCTGTGTCAGGAGACATGATGGGATGACGGAAAATCAGAAAAAGAAAAACACAGAAAATAGAAATTCCTATGTGATGAAGACTCCGCCCCTAACAGTGCATTTGAAGCGTAGATGAGCCCCGAGGAGAAAGGAGGGGCCCTTACAGAGAGACCTTCCCAGCCGCAAGGGATGCCTGCCTGGGATGGAACAGGAGGAGGAGGGGAACAAGGTGTGAGGTGTCATGTCA
The DNA here is from genome assembly GCF_006229205.1 of Suricata suricatta. NCBI lineage: Eukaryota > Metazoa > Chordata > Mammalia > Carnivora > Herpestidae > Suricata > Suricata suricatta. The sequence goes on along the minus strand of NC_043708.1, from coordinate 82,029 downwards.
TCAACCATCGACATTTAAAGGACATGGAAGTGGGGCGCCTGGGTGCCTCAGTGGGTTAAGTGCCTGACTTTGGCTCAGGTCATGATCTCATGGTTTGTGAATTTGAGCCCTGCATTGTGCTCTGTGCTGACAGCTCAGAGCCTGGAGCCTGTTTCAGATTCTGTGTGTCTCTTTCTCTCTCTGACTCTCCCATGCTCACTTTCTTTCTCTCTCAGAAATAAATAAACATCAATATTTTTTTAAATTAAAAAGGGACATGGCAGTGAGTGGGTGTCTGATTCACCCATTTAACTTTGCCATTGATAATCACCACTAAAATAATGGAATTATCTAGCACAAAAATGGACTACAGTACCTTAAATGTAGACTGAATGTTGGAAACTGGAAGCAAGTTCGAAGATAGGACATCAAAATATATTTGGACATCACCTAAATGTCCATCACCTGATGAATGGATCAAGAAGATGTGGTATGTATATATATATATATATATATATATATATATATATATATATATATATATA
>NC_043708.1:78022-81405 GCF_006229205.1 Suricata suricatta | reverse complement strand
ATATATATATATATATATATACAATGGAGTACTACATGGCAATGAGGAAGAATGAAATCAGGCCATTTGTAGCAAAGTGGATGGACCTCGAGGATGTCATGCTAAAGGAAATAAATCAGGTAGAGAAGAATAGATACCATATGTTTGCACTCATAGGTCTAACAGGAGAAACCTAACAGAGGACCATTGGGAGAGGAAGGGGGAAAGAGCTGGGGAGAGTGAGGGACACAAATCATGAGGGACTATTGAATACTGAAAATGAACCATGAACTGAAGGGGAAGGGGGAGGGAGGAAGGTGGAGATGGTCATGGTGGGGGGCACTTGTGGGGAGAAGCACTGGGTGTTACATGGAAACCAATTTGAAAACAAACTATAAAAAAATATTTGGAGAAGAGAAGGTAGGGTTCAAACAATGTATTTGTAACAGCACAAACTATATGCATTGAGGAAAACACAGGAAACAAACAGCACTATGGACTAACAGTGGTTTTCTGTGGGTGCTGAGAGAAGTGCAAGTCCTTAAGTTTGTGAGATTTTTTTAATTGAAAAATACTGTATGATGTACCAATATTGCATCAGGGAAAAACAATATTATTATAAATGTCAATTTAAAAGTTTTGTTATTCAGATATATGATTTATTTTTTATTAATTTTACACTATATTCTAGAAATGAAAATTATTTAGCGCAAAAAATTATTTAGATCGTGTAAAGTGGTTTTCCACTGGCACAATCCTGTTCTGAAGACTGCCCTCTGACATTCCCCATGACTCAGCTGCGCTCACTGCTCTGCTCACAGAAAGGTAGGCAAAAGAAAGAGAGCAGGGATTCCCATTCACCGGGACACCTCTGGATGCCAGAGTCATCGATAGGCACTTCTGCCTACCTTTCAGATTGATTTCATTGGGTGCTACTTTCAGCCTCATGGTCTCAGTCTCCTGCATTTGGAAGTTTGCCCTCCAGGGCGGCACAACTTGTGCGAGGTGGACCCTAACCCCTGTCCCCTTCCCTCACAGCCCAGACACCCCACTGTGGGACAGGCAGTGTGGGTGGGTCCATATTGGGACGAGGAAGGAGAGATTGCCTGGAGAATGTGAGAAAAAGCTTAGTGCACAAGAGGACAGTTTGGGGGGAAATTCATGAACTTGTCCCTCAAGGAGCTTGTGGCAACTTCTCTTAGTTCTGGGACCACCTCAGCTCAAGACACAGCTGCTGACTCAGGTCTTCTGCACAGAGTCTCGGGCTCAGTTTGGGCTCTTATAGGGTTACAAAAATACATAGAGGCCACAACCATGAGGTTTCCAACTTTTATTTCAGAGTGCCAGTCAGTGACCCAGCAGAGACCTGGTGTCAGAGCCATGATGTGCCTGGGGACCCCTGTGTCTCCCGCAGACCCCTGGAAACGTGCATGCCAGCTGAGCAGCCTCATTACTGTATTTCCCCAGATGCTCCAAGTGAATTGTCTATAGCTGTTCAGGGGTCCGGAAGCTGAATTATGGATTGTGTTCACCAATAGTCTCTTCCTTAACTTTCACTGTCTTGACAGTTGTGACACCTGTGGCAATGCCAAAGAGGAATGTAGCGATTAAGGCATAGAATCGAGCAAAGATCACTGTGAGATACACCACGGATTCATGACTTTGCCTGACTGACCGCATTCTTCCTGGAGGGGGTCCACTGTCTGTGCTCCCACCTTTACCTCGTAATTTGCAAAATGGAGGATTCCAGCCTATGTGGCAATGGCAGTTCCTGTTATTGTTGCAGATCCCCCTGTGACTGCATTTCTCTGGGAAACAGTCGTAATTTATTTCACCTATAGTAGCATTGCAGAGGGAATTCTGACAGAACTTCCCAGGAGTGCAGGGGGTACCGTTTCTCACATGGCCAACATCGGTTGTTCCTGTGGCACGATGTTCATCCAGTCCCCAACACCAGACTCCCGAGATCTTAGACTGATGGAACCCAACGTGTTCCTGCAACCGAGGGAGGTGAGTGACATTGCTGCACTGCAGCCTTCCACACTTGACATCTTGGTCATGACATTTTATAAAGTGTCTGGCTGAAAACTCTCTTCTACAGTGTCCAAATCTGTGGCCTTTTTTATTAATCTGGTAGCAGACATCTGGACCCTCCACAGTGTTTGCACCAAAGATTTCTTTGCAGTGCACAGTACGGTCAGTGCAGTTTCCATGGTAGCAGTAGCCCTCTTCAGTGCACGGGGTTCCATCCTGCATGTAGAAGTCATCAGGGCAGACAGGAGATCCCCCTTGGCAGTACTCTGGAAGGTCACAGATATTCCGAATTGGCCTGCAGAGTGTCCCAGCAACGGAGAAGGTACAGTTTGTACAGCAAGGTCCTTTATCACAGAGAAAAGTGCTCTCAAATCTGCAGTCATTGCTGCAGCAGGGGTTGGCGTTACACTGCTTGATGGAGCCACAGTCACACTGCTCCTTCTCCTCCACTATGGCGTTTCCACAGCGTATGTGTGTCAGGCTTGCATTAAAGAACTTCAGGTGTTCACTAAATAGACAATGCTTGTCAGTAATCAGCATGTTTTGAATGTGCACAAAAGAACAGTTACTGAAGGAGTCTGTCAACCCAGGGTATCTGTACATGATGCAGGTGGACCTCCTCTGGCAACTGCAATCATGGTCATCGAAATACAGACCCAAGCTTCTCCCACAGAGATGGGATGTTATCACAGCTAACAATAAATAATGTCTGTCTAGGTGACCAACCATATGTAGGCTTTGAGAAGAGCAGAGGGTGTACATATTAGGGTTGTACTGATAATCCTCTGGTCCCTCTTTAACCACAACAAAAGATGCACTAGGTTGTATGACATTGTACAAGTAGGTATGGTGGAATTGGTAGTATTCACCACCTGGAACTCTATAATCACTCATGTTGACCGGATCTCTTACATCAAATACAAGGACTGCAGTAAGATGGTATCTTATATCAAGACCTTTATACATTGAGTCCATTAAACTAACCATATCTATCATGAATTTTACACACAATGTTATATTATTATATACACGATACATTGAATTGGAACTTTGAGCAAATCCTCTTATCATGCCTTTATGGGATGAAAAGATCCTATTACTGATCCTGGGAGCTGTACTGGCAGGTTCTTGAGAGAGCAGGGGGTCCCCATCGTCCTTATACCTCAGTTTATAAGTAGGTCCCGTTGCGTTGGTGTCTGCCACTATCTGAGAAACAACGTGTTCAAACCATTGGGAATCGCTGAGGGGTCTGATTTCATAGGCAAGGTCATCCAACTTCATGATACCTTCAAGGCCCCCATAGCACGTGTCCATGGTGACCATGGAAAGAGGAATCTCCTCCAGGTAGCCGAGGTAGTAACAGTCTGGAG
>NC_043708.1:70203-77922 GCF_006229205.1 Suricata suricatta | reverse complement strand
GTTATGCGTTTGCAGGCCATTTGATCCTTTTAGTCTTTGCTTTGAAGCTTCCTCTTCATTTCCCAGCATTCCGTGTGATGATTGGTGAACCACAAGGTTGTATTTTATTTTTTTCTTATGCCAGCTGGTGAAAACAGAAACTACTGGTGACCGTGTGTGAGCCCCAGGGGTTTCCCCTCCAATCCTTTATTGTGGTTCTCTCCTGGCCTCTGGCAGTCTCCTCACATGCATGTGTTGTTCTCTTAGCTGGAGATGCAGGGGAGCTGAGGTCACTTGAGCAGCTTGCACCACGGAGTCTTCACATGATCAAACCACTCCCTTGTTTGATTTAGTACCTTCTACTCCTTTAAAACCCCCTGGGTCAGGCAGAAACCTCAAAGTTTACTTTTGAACAAGAGTCTGCATTCTCCCCAGTGACTGGCTTCCTAAATAAAGCTCAAATTCCTTTCCCACCAAAAACTAATCTCTTTGAATATAGACCTTGCCAGCAACAGGTAGCTGAGTTTGGGTTTTGGTAACAATAAAACAGAGTGGAATGGCAGTTTCCAGGGGTTGACAGGGAGGGACAATGAGGGGTAGCATCTCAAGGGGTATGGTTTTCTGTTATGCAAGATGATTAAGTTCTAGAGGTCTTCTCCACATTACACCTGTAATGAACAATACTCTATGTACAGTTATACTTTTGTGAAGAGGGTGGATCTCATGTTCAGTAATATCTTACCACAATACAAAAGTGGAAGACAGGAATGTTGCCTCTCACATGACAGTATGCTGAACTGCATGGACACACTCTACTGATGATGTGAAATAATATTTACATAAAAACATTCACACATTTTGAATACTAACCCTGAGATATGTCATTTGCAAATATCTTCTCCCATTCCATAGGTTGCCTTTTAGTTTTGTTGATTGTTTCCTTCAGTGTGCAGAAGGTTGCTATTTTGAGGTAGTCCTAGTAGGTCATTTTTATGTATATATGTATGTATGTATTTAGTTTTCTTATATTATTTTCAATTTAAATTCAAGTTTGTTAACATACAGTGTAGTATTGGTTTCAGAGGTAAAAATTAGTAATTTATCACATACATGTAACACTCAGTTCTCATCTCAACAAGTGCCCTCCTTAATGCCCATCTCCAATTTAGCCCACCTTCTCCCATCTACCCTCAGATTCTTGTCTGTATTTAAGAGTCTATTCTGGTTTTCCTCCCTCTCTGTTTTTATCTTATTTTATTTCTCCTTCCCTTATGTTCATCTGTTGTTTCTTATATTCCACACATAACTAAAATCATATGATATTTGACTTTTTCTGACTGACTTATTTTGCTTAGCATAATACACTGTAGTTCTATCCACGTTGTTGTAAATGGCAAGATTTCATTCTTTTTTATGGCTGTATAGTATTCCACTGTATATATATATACATATATATATATATGACATCTTCTTTATGCATTCATTTGTCAATGGATATTTGGGCTTTTCCACAATTTGGTTATTGCTGAAAGCGCTGCTATAAACATTGCAATACATGTGCCCCTTTGAATCAGCACTTTGGTATCCTTTGGATAAATTCTTAGCAGTGCTATTGCTGGGTCGTAGGTAGTTCTATTTTTAATTTTTTGAGGAATTTCCACACTTTTTTTCCAGAGTGGCTGCACCAGTTTGGATTCCCACGAGCAGTGCAAGAGGGTCCCCTTTCTCCCCATCCTTGCTGACACCTGTTGTTTCCTGAGTTGTTAATTTTAGCCATTCTGACAGGTGTGAGGTGGTATCTCATTGAGGTTTTGATTTATATTTCCCTGGTGATGAGTGATGTTGAGCATCTTTTCATGTGTCTTTTTGCCATGTGCATGTCTTCTTTGGAAAAGTGTCTATTCATGTCTTCTGTCCATTTCTTCATTGGATTATTTGTTTTTTGGGTGTTGAGTCTGATAAGTTCGTTTTGTTTTGTTTTGTTTTGTTCTTTTTGAGACAGAGAGACAGAGTGGGAGCAGGGGATGGGCAGAGAGAGAAGGAGACACAGACTCTGAAGCAGGCTCCAGGCTCTGAACTGTCAGCACAGAGCTTGACACGGGGCTTGAACTCATGAACCGCGAGATCATGACTTGATCCGAAGTCGGCTGCTTAACTTATTGAACCACCTAGGTGCCCCGATAAGTTCTTTATAGATTTTGGATACTAACCCTTTATCTGATATGTTATTTTGTCAGTTGCCTTTTAGTTTTGTTTATTGTTTCTTAACTGTGCAGAAGCTTTTTATCTTGATGAAGTTCCAATGGTTTGTTATTGCTTTAGTTTCCCTTGCCTCTGGAGACATGTCTAGTAAGGAGTTGCTGTGACCAAGGTGAAAGAGGTTGCTGCCTGTGTTCTCCCCTAGGATTGTGGCGGTTTCCTGTCTCACATTTAGGTCTTTCATACACTTTGAATTTATTTTTCTGTATGCTGTAAGATAGTGATCCAGTTTCATTTCAGTTTCATGTTGCTGTCCAGTTTTCCTAACACCATTTGTTGAAGGCACTGTGTTTTTTCCATTTAATATTCTTTCCTGCTTTGTCAAAGTTTAGTTGACCATATAGTTATGCATCCATTTCTGGGTTTTCCAATCTGTTCCATTAATCTATGTGTCTATTTTTGTGCCAGTACCATACTGTATTGATGACTACTTTTAATATTGTAATATAGCATGAAGTCCAGAATTGTGATGCCTCTAGTTTTTTCTTTTTTGGATTGCTTTGGGTATTTGGGGACTTTTGTGGCTCCATGGTAATTTTAGAATTATTTATTCTAGCCCTATGAAGAAAGCTGGTATTATTTGATAGGGATTGCATTGAATATGTAGATTGCCTTGGGTAGTATCGAGATTTTAACAATGTTTTTTTCTTTCAGTTCATGTGCATGGAATATTTTTCCATTTCTTTGTGTCTTCTTCAATTTCCTCTATAATGTCCTACAGTTTTCAGAGTACAGATCTTTTACCTCTTTATTTAGGTTTATTCCTAGGTATCTTATGGTTTTTGGTGTAGTTGTAAATGGGATCAATTCCTTGATTTCTCTTTCTTCTGCTTCATTATTGGTGTATAGAAATGCAACAAATTTATGTATGTTGATTTTGTATACTGCAACTTTCCTGATTTATTGTATCAGTTCTAGTGGTATATTTGGCGGACTCTTTCAGGTTTTGTATACATAGTATAAAATCCAACTCCAAAACTGATTAATCCTATTAAAAAACGGGCAGAGGGTATGAGTAGGCACTTTTTACAAATGAGACATACAGATGGTCAATAAACACATGAAAAGATGCTCAACAGGGAAATATAAATCAAAACAACAATAAAATATCAACTCACACATGTCAGAATGGCTACACTCAACAGCGCAAGAAACAACAGGTGTTGGCGAGGATGCAGAGAAAGAGGAACTCTTTTGTGCTGCTAGGGGGAATGCAAACTGGTGCCGCCGCTCCGGAAAAGAGTACGGAGGTTCCTCAAAAAGTTAAAATATAACTGCCTTATGATAGGGCAATTGCACTACTAGGTATTTACCCAAAGGGTACAAAAATACTAATTTAAAGGGAATTATACTTCTATGTTTATAGCAACCCTGTCAAATACAATCCAGCTATGGAAACAGCCCAAGTATGCATTGATTGACAAATGGGTAAAGAATATGTGGTCTATCTGTAGATAAAGGTATGTAGATGTCAGCCTCAGTTTCTTTCATCTGTGTTTTATAGTTTTCAGAGTATAGATCCTTTAACTCTTTAGGTATCCTAATATTTTTGGTGCAATTGTAAACGGGATGGATTTATGTTAAATAGAATGATGAGAGTGGGCATCCCTGTCATGTTTCTGACAGAAGAAGAAAGGCTTTTTGTCCCCCACTGAGGATGATATTTGCTGTGGGACTTTTGTATATGGACTTTATGGTGTCGAGGTGTTTCCTCTATCCCTTGTTGAGTTTTTTTTGTAACCAAGAAAGGATGCAGTACTTTGTCAATTCTTTTTGCATCCATTGAGAGGTTCTGATGTGATATATTACATTGATTGATTCATGAATAATGAACCACCCTTACAGCCAAGGAATAAATCCCACTTGAAGTAAATGATACTTTAAAAAATTTTTTTTATTTTTTATTTATTTTTCCATAATATTTTATTGTCAAATTGTTTTCCATACAACACCCAGTGCTCTTCCCCTTAAGTGCCCTCCACCATTTAATGTATTGTTGGAATCGATTTGCAAGTATTTTCTTGAGAATTGTTGCACCCATGTTCATTAGGGCTGTTGGCCCATATGTCCTCTTTTTAGTGGTGTTTAATCTGATTGGAAATATTCTAGGAATATTCTATCCTACTTAAATAGAATATTTTACACTCTTCTTTAAATATCCGGTAGAATTCACCTGTGAAGCCATCTAGCCCTGGACTTTTATGTGTCAGTAGATTTTTGATTACTGATTCAATTTCTTTGCTCATTATCAGTCTGTTCAGGTCTTCTATTTCCTCCTATTTCAGTTTAGGTAGTCTTTATTACTCTAGGAATTTATCCATTTCTCCCTGATTGCCCAATTTTTGGCATATAAATTTCCAAAATATTTTCTTATAACTGTATTTCTGTGGTATTAGTTGTGATCCCTCCTCTCAAATCTGTGATTATGTTTTCTTGAGTCCTTTCTCTTTTGTTTTTGCTAAGTCTGCCCTTGGGCTTGTCATTTTTATTTATTCTTCCAAAAAGCAGCTTATAGTTTTATTGATCTGTTCTACTGTTTTTGTTTGTTTGTTTCTATATAATTTATTTCTGCTATAATCTTTTTTATTTACCTTCTCATGATGGCATTAGGGTCCATTTGCTGTTCATTTGCTGGCTCCTTTAGTTGTAAAGTGGTTGTGTGTTTGAGATTTTTCTTCTTTCTTGAGTTTGTCCTGTATTGCCATATACTTTTCTCTTCCAACCACTTTTGCTGCATCCAGATGGTCTGTCATTGGCATGCTTTCATTTTCATTTGCTTCCATGTATATTTTATTGTTTCTTTAATTTCATGTATATCTCATTCATTCTTTACTACAATGTTCTTTAACTTCCATTAGCCCTCCGTTTGTTCTCATTATTCAGAGTCTCTGATGGTTTGCCACTCTCCATCTCCCCATTTCCTCACCTTCCCCTCCCCCAAGGTCCTCTGTTAAGTTTGTCCTGTTACACTTCTGAGTGAAAACATATGGTATATGTCCTTCTCTGCCTGACTTATTTCACTTAGCATGACGCCCTTGAGTTCCGTCCGGGTTGCTACAAATGGCATATTTCATTCTTTCTCATTGCCATGTAGTATTCCATTGTATATATGAACCACATCTTCTTGATCCATTCGTCAGTTGATGGACATTTATGCTCTTTCCATGATTTGGCTATTGTTGACAGTGCTGCTATGAACACTGGGGTACATGTGCCCCTATGCACATAAAGCTCTCCTGTATCCTGGGGTGTATCCCTAGCAGTACTATTGCTGGGTCATAGGGAAGTTCCACTGATAGTTGCTTGAGGAGCCTCCACACTGTTTTTCAGAGCGGCTGAACAGTGTAGGAGGGTGCCCGTTTCTCCACATCCTCGCCTGCATCTAGAGTCTCCTAATTTTTTCACTTAAGCTCCATTGTGTCTTTCAAAAGCATTGTTTCCTTATTGGTTTTAAGCTTTGATGATCTGCCCATTGCTGTCAGTGGAGTGTTAAAGTTCTCTATTATTTTTATTGTATTATTATCAATGAGTTTATGTTTCTTATTACTTGATTCATATATATCAGTGCTTAAAGTTTTGGGGTATAAATATTTAAGGTTTTATAACTTCTTGTTGGATAAACCCCTTTATGATGATATACTGCCTTCATCATCTCTTGTAACAGATTTTGGTTTAAAATCTACTAAGTGTGATATGAGTAAAGTACCTCCATTCTTTTGATGTCCATTAGCATGATAAGTTGTTCTCCATCCCCAAACTTTCAATCTAAAGGTGTTTTAGGTTGAACATGAGTATATTAATTTAGGAGAGGGGCAAGATTGTGGAGAAGTAGGGAACACTCTTACCTCCACATGCCCGCAACCATCAAACTGAGAATAATTAAAAGCCACAATATTTTGATCTCTAAGAATGGAGGTGCATGCACAGATCCCTTATTGATAACATCCTCAGGAATGCCTGAGTGAACGGGAACTGGGACCAGAAACTCTGAGGCAGGGAACACCAGCTCAAAGTGGAGCCGGAAATCGAGTGCCCAGAAACTTTGTGCCAGGCCCACAGAGAGCTGTGTGTCCAGAGGCGGCACAACACCGTTCAGGCCGCTCAGGGCGGCCATCCAGGGCGGCGCAGAACTGTGAAGGGCCACATGCAAACCGACTGTGCAGGGTTCTGAGTGGGACGGCATTGCAGGGCGGCGCAGAGCCGAGGGCAAGAGAAGGAGAGGCTGAAACGCACATAGCGTGATCTCTGGAGAAAGGCGACCTAGCCTGCGTGGACAGACAAACTTTCATGTGTAACCACTTGGTGCAGGGAGAGTAATCTGTCCCCCTCAGCGGGCTTGTTCTCCAGTGAGCTTGGCAACCCCATGACTTCAGGTTGAACCAGGGAAAAGCTGGCTCCCCAGTTCCCTACACAATCCTGGCCAGAAAGCCGTCCGTCTACCAGAGATCATTTTAACAGAGATCATTAAGGGGAAGCATTAAAGTGTGTGGACTAGGATTTAGAAACCTGGAAGAACTCAGAAAACTGAGACAATTTAACCCGCCTGTGGGTCGGGGAGGTTGGACTCAAGAGAGTAGCTGGCAACGCATGGTCTGAGGGAGGCTTGCTGTGCCACCATTCTTCTCCCTGCAACCACTAAGGCAGGGCCTCAGAGACCAGCCCCTGAGACCCGACCTACCTACATCGAACCATGTCCATCCACGCTGGAGAGCTGAATTCTTCTTTTCTTACAATTTTTACTTTTCTCATTTTTTCCTTTCATATTATTTTAATTTTTACAATTTTCCCCTTGTTTTCTGTTTTCTATTTTCCTATTTCCTCTTTTTCTCCCTTTCCTCCCAGGAGTCTGGGAAAGACCAACATTTATGCACTGCTGTGATTAGATCAACTCTTACCATCCAGATATTTTTTCCCTTATCTCATTCTTAGCTCTCCCCTCTGCAGGATTTATGATCGCAGACTGTCCTTTATCTTTGACTGTCTCTTTCCCCCAGCTTTTTTTCCTTCTTTCCTGTCCTCTCTTTTCTTCCCTGCTCCTTTTTTCCCCCTTTCCCATTTGGTTTGCTTGTTTATTTGATCTGTCAGTGCGTTTGTGTGCTTGTGTTACCTGTGTGTTTGTCTTTCTGTTTTCCTTTTCAGGGCTACCTCTAGAAATAAGCCAAAGAACACATAGTGGAAAGCCCCAAATATCACTAGGTTGGGAGATATATTAATTAGAGGCATAACAAAAGAAACCAAGAGACACCATTAAAAGAAAAACTCATGAAACACCAGGCCCTGGAGAGTCAAAGAACCTCCCCTAATAGAGCCATACTAACATGCACACAGTGCAGAACAAGCTTTTAAAACTGACAAAAGACAGAAAGCTAGCCAAAATGATGAAACGAAAGAACTCTCCTCTAAAGAAATTTGTTGGGGCCCATCCAGCCAGAAGTGCTGTGTGGCCTTTGGGACCCTGCTTCCCCTACTTGAAAATGTGTG
>NC_043708.1:63438-70103 GCF_006229205.1 Suricata suricatta | reverse complement strand
AAATTCCAGGAAAAAATCACAGCCACAGAACTGCTCAAAACAGACATAAACAATATAGCTGACCAAGACTTTAGACAAATGTCATAAAATTAATCTCTGGACTGAAAAAACAATCAGAGAAGCTATTGATACACAGACTGGGGACCTTCAAAAGGATACAAATGAGGTGAACAATTAAATGGAGGCTGCCAATGCATGGATTGAAGAAGCAGAGAGAAGAATGGGTGAATTAGAAGACACAGTTATAGCAAAAGATGTAGCCGAGAAAAAGAGACAGAAATTGATACAGGAGCACAAAAGAAGAATTCGAGACCTGAGTGATACAATCAAATGGAACAATATCCATATCATAGGAGTTCCTGAAGAGGAAGAAAGAGAAAAAGGTCCTGAAGGGGTGCTTGATCAAATTATGGACCAAAATTTCTCCACTCTGGGCAAAGAGAAAGATATTGAAATTCAAGAGGCATATCGAGCTCCCCTAAGACATGGTGAAACTGGCAAAATATAAAGATAAAGAGAGACTTCCGAAGGCAGCTAGGGATAAAAGGGCCCTAACATACAAAGGGAAACCTATCAGAGTGGTTGCAGACCTACCTACTGAAACTTGGCAGGCCAGAAAGGAATGCCAGAAAATCTTCAATGTGATGAACAAGAAAAATATGCAACCAAGAATTCTTTATCCAGTGAGCCTGTCATTCAAAATAGAAAGAAAGATAAAGGTGTTACCAAATAAACAAAAATTAAGAAAATTCATCACCACCAGCCCTACCTGAAATCCTAAGAGGGACTCTATGAGAGAAGTATAGCAAGGAATATAAGACACCAGAGACATCAATACAGACATGAACTCTACAGAGAACAAAATGAATCCAAAAACACATTTTTCAATAACAACACTGAATGTAAATGGACTGAATGCTCCAATCAAATGACACATGGTAGCAGAATGGATTAAAAAAAAAACAAAACCCATCTATTTACTGTTTACAAGAGACTCACCTTAGACCTGAAGACACCTTCAGATTGAAAGTAAGGAAATGGAGACATAACTACCATGCGACTGGATGCCAAAAGAAAGTTGGAGTAGCCATAATTATAATAGATAAACTGGACTTTAAAGTAAGGGCAGTAACAAAAGATAAAGAAGGACATTATATAATAATTACAGGGTCTCTTCATAAGGAGGAGCTAACAATTATAGACACTTATGCGCTGAAATCAGGAGCACCCAAATACATAAAACAACTAATCAGAAACAGAAACAATCTTATTGATAAGAATGTGCTGATTGCAGGGATTTCAATACTCCACTTACAACAATGGATAGGTCAACCAGACAGAAAATCACTAAAAGAAACAATGGACCTGAATGGCATACTGGAATAGATGGAATTAATAGATATATTTAGAACTCTGCACCTTGAAGTTAGGGAATTCACTTTCTTCTTGAGTGCACATTGCACATTCTTCAAGATTGACCACATACTGGGCCATAAAACAGCCCTCCATAAATACAAATGAATTGAGATCATACCATGCACACTTTCAGATCACAATGCTGTGAAACTTGAAATCAACCACAGGAAAAAGTCTGGAAAACCTCTACAAATGTGGAGGTTAAAAAACACTCTACTGAAGAATAATTGAGCCAAGCAGGCAATTAGAGAGGAAATTAAAAAATATATGGAAACAAATTAAAATGAAAATACAACAATCTAAACTCTCTGGGACGCAGCAAAGGGAGTCTTAAGATGAAAGTTCATTGCAATCCAGGCCTATTTCAACAAACTAGAAAAAGTGCAGAGTCATATGGTATCTATCCTTCCCTGCCAGACTTATTTCGCTTAGCATGACACCCTCAACGTCCATCTACTTTGCTACAAATGGCCATATTTCATTCTTCCTCATTGCCATATAGTGCTCTCTCTCTCTATACGTATGTTTGCATTCATAGGTCTAACAGGAGAGACCTGGCAGGGGACCATGGGGTGAGAAAGGGGGAAAAAGAGTGGGGGAGAGTGAGGGACAGAGATCAAGGGAGACTACTGAATACTGAAAACGAACCATGGACTGAAGGGGGAGGGGGAGGAAGGGAGGGGATGATGGTAATGGTGGGGGGCACTTGTGGGGAGAAGCACTGGGTGTTATATGGAAACCAATTTGACAATAAACTATTAGAAAAAAAAAAGAAAAAGTGCAGACTCAAAATCTAACAGAGCACATAAGGAAACTAGTAAGGGAGAACAAGAGCATCCCAAACCCAGCAAAGGAAGAGAAACAATAAAGATCAGGGCAGAATTAAACAATATAGAATCCACAAAAACAATTGAACAGATCAATGAAACCAAGAGTTGGTTTCTTTGAAAAAATAAACAAAATTGATACACCTTTAACAAGGCTCCTCAGAAAGAAAAGAGAGAACACCCAAATAGACAAAATCATGAATGAAAATGGATCTATTACAACTGATCCCTCAGAAATACAAGCAATCATCGGAGATTACTATGAAAAATTATAAGCCAACAAACTGGACAATCTAGAAGAAATGGACAAATTCCTAAACACACATGCACTACCAAAATTCAAATAGGAAGAGAAAGAAAATCTGAACAGACCCATAACCAGAAAGAAATCGAATAAGTTATCAGAAATCTACCAAAGAGTAAAAGCCCAAGGCAGGATGGATTCCCAGGGGAGTTCTACCAGACATTTAAAGCAGAGTTAACACTGATCCTTCTCAAGTTATTCCAAAAAATAGAAATGGAAGGAAGACTTCCAGACTCATTCTACAAAGCACATATCACTTTGATTCCCAAACCAGACAGAGACTCAACAAAAAAAGGAGAACTACAGGTCAATATCCTTAATGAATACAGATGAAAAATACTCAACAAGATACTAGCAAAGCGAATTCAGCAGCACATAAAAAGAATTATCCATCATGATCAAGTGGGATTCATTGCTGGGTTACAGACTTGGTTTAATATTGGCAAATACATTAATGTGATACATCATGTTAACAAAAGAAAAGATAAAAACCATATGATCCTATCGATAGATGCAGAAAAAGCATTTGATAAAATACAACATCCCTTCTTAACAAAAACTCTTGAGAAAGTCAGGATATAAGGAACTTACTTAAACATTATTAAGGCAATTTATGAAAAGCCCACAGCTAATATCATCCTCAATATGTGAAAACTGAGAGCTTTCCCCCTGAGATCAGGAATACAACAGGGATGTCCACTCTCACCACTGTTGTTAGTGCTAGAAGTCCTAGCATCAGCAATCAGACAACAAAAGAAAATAAAAGGTATCAGAATTGGCAAAGAAGAATCAAACTTTCACTTTTCGCAGATGACATGATACTCTACATAGAAAACCTGATAGACTCCACTGGAAGCCTTCTACAACTGATCCATAAATTCAGTAAAGTTGCAAACTACAAAATCAATGTACAGAAATTGGTTGAATTTTTATACAACAAAAATGAAGCAACAGAAAGAGAAATCAAGAAACTGATCCCATTCACAATTGCATGAAAAACCATAAAATACCTAGGAATAAACCTAACCAAGGATATAAAAGACCTGTATGATGAAAACTATGGAAGACTTATGAAAGAAATTGAAGAAGACACCATGAATGGAAAAACATTCCATGCTCATAGATTGGAAGAATAAATATTGTTAAAATGTCATTATTACCCAAAGCAATCTACACATTCAATGCAATCCCCATCAAAGTTACACCAGCATTCTTCTCAGAGCTAGAGCAAATCATCTTAAAATTCATATGGAAAAACAACAACAACAACAACAACAACAACAACAAACCCAAATAGCCAAAGTAATATTAAAGAAGAAAACCAAAGCAAGAGGCATCACAATCCCAGACTTTAGCCTTTACTACAAAGCTGTCATCATCAAGACAGTAGTGTATTGGCACAAAAACAGACACATGGACCAATGAAATAGAATAGACAGCCCAGAACTGGACCCACAAGTGTATAGCCAATTAATCTTTGACAAAGCAGGAAAGAGTATCCAATGGAAAAAAGACAGCCCCTTTAGCTGGTGGTGCTGGGAGAGAACTGGACAGCAACATGCAGAAGAATGAAACTAGACCACTTACATCATTCACAAAAACAAACTCAAAATAGATGAAGGACCTGAATGTGAGATAAGAAGCCATCAAAACCTTAGAGGAGAAAGCAGGAAATAGCCTCCTTGACCTCAGTTGCAGCAATTTTCTACTCAATACATCCCCAAAGGCAAGGGAATCAAGAACAAAAATGAACTATTGGGACCTTATCAAGATTAACAGTTTCTGCACTGCAAAGGAAACAATCAAGAAAACTAATAGGCAACCAACAGAATGGGAAAAGTGGCATATTGGATAAAGGGCTAGTATCCAAAATCTATAAGGAATTCACAAAACTCCATACCTGAAAAATGCATAATCCAGTGATGAAATGGGCAGAAGACTTGAACAGACACTTCTCCGAAAGGAAATCTAGATGGCCAACAGGCAACTGACAGAATGGAAAAGATGTTGGCAAATGGCATATCAGATAAAGGCCTAGTATCCAAAATCTGCAAGTAGCTCACCAAACTCACACCTAAAAAACGAATAATCCAGTGAAGAAATGGCCAGAATACATGAATAAACACTTCTCCAGGGAGGATATCCAGTTGGCCAATAGGCACATGAAATGATGCTCAGTGTCACTCATCATCAGGGAAATACAAATCAAAATCACACTGAGATACCACCTCACGCCAGTCAAAGTGTCTAAAATAAACAAATCAAGAGACTATACATGCTAGCAAGGATGCGGAGAAACAGGCACCCTCCTACACTGTTGGTGGGAATGTAAACTGGTACAACCACTCCGGAAAACAGTGTGGAGGTTCCTCAAAAAACTATCAGTAGAACTCCCTGATGACCCAGCAATAGCACTGCTGGGGCTCTACCCAAGGGATACAGGAGTGCTGATGCATAGGGGCACATGTATCCCAATGTTCATAGCAGCACTGTCAACAATAGCCAAATCATGGAAAAGAGCCTAAATGTCCATCAACTGAGAAATGAATCAAGCAGATGTTATATATACAATGGAATACTACATGGCAATGCGAAAGAATTAAAATGGCCATTTGTAGCAAAATAGATGGACCTAAAGGGAGTCATGTTAAGCGAAATAAGTCAGGCAGAGAAGGACAGATACCGTATGTTTTCACTCATAGGTCTAACAGGAGAAACCTAACAGGAGACCATGGGAAGGGGAAAGGGGGAAAAAAGAAAAGGGGAGAGGGAGTGAGGCAATCATGAGAGACCATTGAATGCTGAGAACAAACTGAGGGCTGAAGAGGGAGGAGGGAAGAGGAAAGGGGGTGATGGTCATGGAGAGGGGCACTTGTGGGAAACAGCACTGAGTGTATATGGACACCAACTTGGTAATAAATTATTCATAAAAAATGAGTCTATTATGTGCAGTGTGTAGAAGGATCTTGTTTTTTTCTTAATCCATTTCGATACGCTGTGTCTTTTGATTGGAGCATTTTGGGCCATTCACATTCACAGTGATTATTGATAGATATAAACTTAGTGCCATTGTGTTACTTCTAAAGTCATTGTTTCTGGAGATTTTCTCTGTATCTTTCTAGTCTTCGTTGCTTTTAGTCTTCCTTTCCCATTCAGTGTCCCCTTTAATATTTCTTGCAGGCCTGTTTAGAGACCATGAACGCCTTTGGTTTTTGTTTCTCTGGGAAATTCTATCTTTCCTTCTATCTGATGACAGCCTTGCAGGATAAAGTTTTCTTTGCTGCATATTTTTGAGTTGAGCATGTTGAGGTCATCGTGCCACTCCCTTCTTGTCTGAAGGATTCTGTGGAGAGATCTGCCACAATCTTTTTTTTTTTTAATCTTCCTCTATTAGTTAACAAGTTCTTTAGTTGTGTTGCTTTTAGGGTTTTTCTTTATCTCTATATTTTGCCAAATTTACTATGTTATGTCTCATTGTTGGCATGCTTTTGTTGATTTTGATGGCGGTTCTCCGTGCCTCCTAGATGTGGACATCTGTTTCCTACCCAGTTTGTGGAAATTTCCCACTATAATTCACTCAGATAAAACTTCTTGCCTTTCCTACCTCTCTTCTTCTGGGACTTCTTTGAAAAGAATTTTATTACACTTTACATAGTTGCTGAGTTCCCTCAGTATACATTTGTGATGCAATGTTTTAATTTTCCTCTTTTGTCCTGTTTTATTTCCCCTATAATCTTTCCTTCTATGTCACTTACCCATACATCTGCTTCTTTCAGCCTTGGAGTCATGATATCCAATCAGTTTCATATCTCCATTATAGCATTTTAAAAATTTCAGCCTGACTTGTTTTTAGGTCTTTGCAATCTGAAGTAAGGGAATCCCTCATGTCTTCTATGCTTTCCTCAGGCAAAGCTAATATCCTTATGAGAGTTTTAAAAAAATTCTGTTTGAGACATATTACTTATATGTGTTTTGTTTTTACTTTATAAAGTTTCATATTTTTTAAACATATGCAATTATTTTCCATCATTTACAATACAGTAGTTACAATGACACTCCAAGCAGAAAAGCAAAGTAAAAAATCAAAACACCAACTTCTGTTTCATGTAATTAGACTT
>NC_043708.1:62103-63338 GCF_006229205.1 Suricata suricatta | reverse complement strand
TAAGTAGGTCCCGTTGCGTTGGTGTCTGCCACTATCTGAGAAACAACGTGTTCAAACCATTGGGAATCGCTGAGGGGTCTGATTTCATAGGCAAGGTCATCCAACTTCATGATACCTTCAAGGCCCCCATAGCACGTGTCCATGGTGACCATGGAAAGAGGAATCTCCTCCAGGTAGCCGAGGTAGTAACAGTCTGGAGGGATGAAGGGGTATTCCATCTGCAGGGCTCCCTGATCATCTTGAGTCATCATCAGCAGATGTCTGGACCAAAACAGTTTCTTACGCCGCATGTGGATAACGTGTCTCTTGCCCCCAAAACGCAGGCTATAGGACAGCCAGCCAGGCATCTGAGCACCCTTGCCGTGGTGCGGCTCCTTCTTGGGAATTACCACCTCAGAGGAGATGTAGCGCCATGAGGGACGGCCTTGAGAACCCTGGACAGGAGCCAGCACTGCCCAGAGTGCAAACAGCAAGAGGGGCTCCCTCAGTGTGACCTGGCCCTCTGCCAACCCCATGGCCCTGCTCAGAGACATCTGCCAGTGAGAATGGATAAATGGAGGATCCTCAGCAAATCCAGGTCTGGACCATCTGACAGAACAGAGGGCTGACTTGGGCAACCAGGGCCCTACACCTGCAGGCCACCTGTGGGGTTAGGTAACAGTCACAGGGCGTGGCAGTGGGTGGCCCTGCACATCAGTTCAGCTGGGGTGGATGTGGGAGAGGTGTTGATTCAGGTCCAAAAGTGACCCCCTGGAGATGGGTAGGGACTCGGACCCAGAGGCATGACTCTATTCATCACATTCAGTCTTTCCTCTAGCTACTTGAGTATGGGATACACAATTATAACACCCTTAACTTCTCTACCAACTCCATCTCCTTTGGTGCTGCGGGGTCACTTTCTATGGATTACTACTTTTCCTCATTATGGAGACCACTGCTTCCTACCTCCTTGTGATGTGGAGGTAGACATTGTCAATTTTACCTTTACAGGTGTTGAAAAAAATGCTTTGTAGTTTTAAGTGTTTTATTCTGTTTGGTTATGCGTTTGCAGGCCATTTGATCCTTTTAGTCTTTGCTTTGAAGCTTCCTCTTCATTTCCCAGCATTCCGTGTGATGATTGGTGAACCACAAGGTTGTATTTTATTTTTTTCTTATGCCAGCTGGTGAAAACAGAAACTACTGGTGACCGTGTGTGAGCCCCAGGGGTTTCCCCTCCAATCCTTTATTGTGGTTCT
>NC_043708.1:59033-62003 GCF_006229205.1 Suricata suricatta | reverse complement strand
CCCTGTACCAGAAGGGGAGAACCATTCTTAGCACAGGAATAAGGAACTTAGGGACAAGAAGGCTGTGCAAACAAACTTAGTTACTTGGTGATCAATTTAATACTCCAAAAACACACCTTGGCTTTAACTCTTGACAAATTCAATGCTTTGTTTTCTGAAAGTCACAAGTGCCACCTGCTTTGTTCATTCTCTGGATGTCACATGATTAGGAAGCTTATGCACTTGCAAAATGAAATTTATTCTCTTCTGTAGATCTATCTTATGTCAATTGAATCCTTAGACCAGTACAAATCCAGAAGTAAAGAAGGAAAAAGATTTCTGCTTCTACAACTGGAAGAGGTACCCAGAAAAATTAGGCAATAAAAAGAAATGAGAGACATTTAAATCAGTAAGAAGGAAGAAAAATTACCTGTTTGCAAAAGGCGTGATCTTAAACATAATGAAACACTAGAGATACCACAAAAAAATATTAGAACCAATTTTTTTAAATGAGGAAAAATGCAGGAAACAAAATAAACAACAACAAGAAAGTGTCATGATTCCACACACCAGTATGAGAATATATGCAAAAGAAATAATAGAAGTATAAGTTTAAAGTGGCACAGAATAAAGTATTTTGGACTAAACATCAAAAAGTATGTAAAATATTTGTATTGTGAAAATGACCTATGTTGATGAAAGGCATGTAAAAACACACATGTGCCTGGAAATATAACTGTGTTCACAGATTAGAATTCATATAGTCACAGCACCATCTACATAAACTTACCTAGTACTGCCTTCCTAACCCTGTTGCTCACATTTTAGAAATCAAGTCTAAGTCTGGAGTTTGATATATATAGCCAAAGGATATGAAAATAGGGCCCTTTCTGTGCTGATTAAAGCAGCCCAGCCCAATTCTGCAGCTGGGAGAGGAGCCCCAGCCCAGGGAGTTCCAGGTGTTCAATTCTGTGATCAGGACAGAACACAGACATCTCGCCATGGAGTTTGTGCTTGGCTGGGTTTTCCTTGTTGCTGTTTTAAAAGGTAATTCACAGTGAATGCGAGACACTGAGTATGTGAGTGGATATAAGTGAGAGAAGCAGTGGATGTGTGACAGTTTTCTGATCAGGATGTCTTGTGTCTGCAGGTGTCCAGTGTGAAGTGCAGCTGGTGGAGTCTGGGGGAGGTCTGGCAAAGCCTGGAGGCTCCCTGAGACTCTCCTGTGAAGCCTCTGGATTCGAATTCAGTGGATATGGCATAGCCTGGGTCCGACAGGCTCCCAAGAAGGGGTTACAGTGTGTCTCAAGTACTGATAGTAGTGGAAGTAGTACAATCTACACAGACTCCGTGAAGGGCCGATTCACCATCTCCAGAGACAACGCCAAGAACACGCTCTATCTGCAGATGGACAGCCTGAGAGTCGAGGACACGGCCATGTATTTCTGTGCGAGAGACACAGTGAGGGGACGTCAGTGTGAGCCCAGACACAAACCTCCCTGTAGAAGGGGATCAGTGACACCAGGGGTGCACACTCTGCACAATTCTGGCTTGTATTCCCAGGAACAGGTGCAGATGGAGGCTCAAGCAGGTTTCCTGTCAGGGTCTAGGGCTTCCTTTACCACAGTTTCCCCCAGGGAGCCTCTCTGGACACATGATTCTGTGCTTATCTATTCACTCTCTGTATTAGAAACTTTGTTGTCATAGGAAAAATACACTAACATGCACAAAAGTCACAGTTGCTTGCCCTTGCTTACTCCTGCCCCTAATCATGATTGAATTACAGATATCCTGAGGCAAAACAGCTGAACCTTGACAGGAGTCCCAGATACACTGACTGTGCAGCTAGGACCACAGGATCCCACAGATCCTCATCATCCTCACCCAGATCTTGTCCCAAACAAACAACTTGACACTTCCTTCATGGCACTTTGCTACGTAGGACTTCAAATGAATTGCAGCTTTATTCAATTACTCTAAACAAGAAATAAATCGTCTTGTTCCTGAGGAAATGAGCCCAAAGCACTTTGGTTGACATGATTAAATTGGTTGAGAAGTCCCATGGTCTACGATCACAAGGTGAAGACCCAGGAAAACCAGCGGTGTAATTCTCATCTCATTCTGAACTAGTGTCTAGTCTGAGAACATGGGGACTTGATGACGTAACTCTCAGATCAAGGGCGGGAGGAGACCAATGTTCCAGCTCAACAGCTCAAACATGCACATGGGGAGTAAAAATGAGGGAATGCTTCCTCACTCTGCATTGGATTCTATTCAGAACCTTAATGGAGTGGGTGATGCCCATGCAGACAGAAGCCAGGAATGGAAATGCCAATCTCTTCTCAAAACACATTGCAGACATCCACAGAAACAATGGTTAACCTGGGTACCCATGACACAGTCAAGATGACACATAAAGTTAACCATGACAAGTCAACCTCCTGTAAACATGGAGCTAAAAGACTGAAGATCTGGAAGTCCATGCCATTGCTGGGTGGAGACTGGTGGGCAGATCAGTGCTCCTGTGGAGGAGGACAGAGGCCCATAGCAGGCACTATGGTCTGAGGATCCCCTGGGTCATATGGGAAGAGACAGTCCCTTCTTGGAATCCACTTGGGAGAGGTGGCACTGCCTCTCAGAGACAGGAGAGCTGACACCACTGCACTTCCCTGTTCATTAGCGTAGGAGCCCTTGCTGAGAGCAGCTAACTGGATGCTGTCTGTTTGTTGTCTGTCACTATGACCTCCAAGCCCCCAGGTGTTCATGCAACTGCCCTTCTGGAACAAACCAGCTTTGTCCACAGCACAGCAAGATCTGCTTCCAGAGGATCAGTGGGGTTCCTGTCATATTGAGTTCATACAATCTGGAGTCTTCAAACCCAGCTAGAGCTCCTGAGATAAAACATGAAGAGTACTGTGCCGCCAGGTGGGCATATGGCTTGGACACAGACAGGGCGAAGGCAGGGTTCTGACGGAAGTCTGGGACCCACAA
>NC_043708.1:57682-58933 GCF_006229205.1 Suricata suricatta | reverse complement strand
GACATCCAGAGAATGAACAAAGCAGGTGGCACTTGTGACTTTCAGAAAACAAAGCATTGAATTTGTCAAGAGTTAAAGCCAAGGTGTGTTTTTGGAGTATTAAATTGATCACCAAGTAACTAAGTTTGTTTGCACAGCCTTCTTGTCCCTAAGTTCCTTATTCCTGTGCTAAGAATGGTTCTCCCCTTCTGGTACAGGGCAGGAAAATTACCCAAGGGAGATTTATTTCCTGCTGTCAGGGGACAAAGAACGGTCCTAGTGTCCTTGGACTGACTATTTCTCAAGTAATTTTCATTCAAATAAACAACGTCACAAGAGGGCATCGTTTGGGGTGGCATATTTATTCTTCACATTGTCATGTTGAATACTTATGTTGGGGTGATCATTGCCTGGATCCTGATGTGACAGAAAACCCTTCAGTATTTAACTGTTCAATATGCTGTTGGGTGTTGGCTTTTCATAATGATCACAACCATGTGGAGGTAATTTCTTTCTGTTCCTTTTTAATTGAGTTATTTTTAAATGATGAACATGTGTTGAATTTTGTCTACTGTTTTTATGAGTTTATTAGAGATGGTGTAGATTCACTCATTCTCTCTGTTAATGTAGGGCATCACATTTATACATTTGTGTATGTCGAAGGATCTTTACATCCCAGGGACGAATCATGCTGGATTATCATGTATGATCCTTTCAATGTGCTGCTGTATTCAGTATGCTCGGATTTTATCAAGGAATTTTGTATGTATGTTAATCTGAGATATTGGCATGTAGTTTCCCTTCTTGTGGTATCTTTCTTTGGCTTTGATGTGAAAGTAATGCTATTCTCATAACATGCATTTGGGAATATCCTTTTACATCAGTGTCTTGTAATAGTTTGGGAAATATTGGTGTCAATCTTTCTTTAAATATTTGGTAGAATTTTTAATAAAGCCATGTAATTCTAGGCTGGGGTTTTTTTTTGGAGCATGTAGGTTTTAGATTAAGGAAATCTTATTATTTTTTTGTTCATTTTGTATTTTTTCATGAAACAGTTATGATGGATTACATAATTCTAATTCTAGAAAATGTGTAATTTGTTCTCGGTGATCTAAATATTACCCTATAAATATTTAAGTTTTACTTTTATGATCCTTTTCATGTCTTTAGTTCAGTTATGTCTCCTCTTTCAGTTCTGATTGCATTTGTTTTTTTTCCATAATATTTTATTGTCAAATTGTTTTCCATACAACACCCAGTGCTCTTCCCCTT
>NC_043708.1:37677-57582 GCF_006229205.1 Suricata suricatta | reverse complement strand
GCCACGTTGGGCTGGGGATCTTACCTCCCCTGCACGTCCGGGGCTGGCCCGTTTTCGGATCTCCCCCATTCGCCCCCACTCACTCAGGTATCCTTGAGGTTCTATTTCTTCTGGAGTTCGTATTTTCTCCTTCCACTCTCGCAGATGAGCATAATATCCTTCTCAGTTGGATAAATGGTGCAGACGGAGTTTACAGAGCTCCCTTCCTCTCTGCCATCTTGGCTCCACCCCCTGATTGCATTTGTTTGAGTCTCTTCTATTTCCCTAGGCTCCCTATGTTTTAAAAATTTCACTTATCTTTTCCAAATACAAATTTTGATGTAGTTGATTTGTTTTGTGTATTTGTAATAGTCACTTTTTGTCTCTGCTTTATCTTTCATTGTTAATTTTATGTTTCTCTTTTTATGTCAATAAAAAACCAATGATTTTTTTAAAAAATCTGAAAAATATACTAATTAATATGGAAACACACTACACATGGAAGTAACAAAACAATCATGAAGAGGAGCGAACATGGAGACATCACACTTATTTCTTTCTCTTTTTTTTGTTTTATTTTTTGTTAATTAGTTTATTACCAAGTTGGTTTCCTTATAACACCCAGGGCTCTTTCCCACAAGTGCCCCTCTCCATGACCATCATCCCCCTTCCCATTCCCCCCCTCCCACTTCAGCCCTCAGTTTGTTTTCAGTATTCCACAGTCTCTCATGACTTGCCTCATTCCCTCTCCCTAATTCTCCCCCCACTTTCCCCTTCCCAAGGTTCCCTGTTAGATTTTTCCTATTACACCTATGAATGAAAACATATAGTATCTGTCCTTCTCTGCCTGACTTATTCGCTTAGCATGACACCCTCAAGGTCCATCCATTTTGCTACAAATGGCCAGATTTCACTCTTTCTCATTGCCATGTAGTATTCCATTGTGTGTGTATATATACCACATCTCCTTGATCCATTCATTAGGTCATGGACATTTAGGCTCTTTCCATGATTACGCTATTGTAGAAAGCGCCACTATGAACATTGGGGTACATGTGCTCCTATGCATGAGCACTTCTGTATCCCTTGGGTAGATCCCCAGCAGGGCTATTGCTTGGTCATAGGGGAGTTCTTTGTTAATTTTTGAGGGGCCCCCACACTTTTTTTCAGAGCGACTGTACCAGTTTACATTCCCAAAACTGTGTAGGAGGGTGCCCGTTTCTCCACATCCTTGACAGCATCTATAGTCTCTTGATTTTTTCATTTTAGTCACTCTGATCAGCGTGAAGTGGTATCTAGTGTGGTTTTGATTTGTATTTCCCTGTGCTGAGTGATGCTGAGCATCGTTTCATGTGCCTGTTGGCCATCTGGATGTCCTCTTTGGAGAAGTGTCTATTCATGTCTTCTTCCCATTTCTTCACTGGATTATTCGTTTTTTTGGGTGTGGAGTTTGGTGAGTTTCTTGTAGCAGAATTGGCAAAGATGAAGTCAAACTTTCACTTTTCACACACTACATGATACTTTACATGGACAGCCCGACCGACCCCACCAGAAGCCTACTAAAACTGATCGATGAATTAAGCAAAGTTGCAGGTATCAAAATAAACGTACTGAAGTTGGTTGCATTTTTATATACCAATAATGAAGCAACAGAAAGAAAATCAAGAAACTGATCCCGTTCACAATTGCACAAAAAATCATCATAAAATACCTAGGAATAAACCTAACCAAAGATGTAAAAGACCTGTATGATGAAAACTAGAGAAAACTTATGAAAGAGTTCCCTTTACTATATCTTGCAGGGATGGTTTAGGGGTCAAAGACTCCTGCAGATTTTGTTTGTCTGGGAAACTCTTTATCTCTCCTTGTTCTCAA
This sequence comes from Suricata suricatta, assembly GCF_006229205.1. Taxonomy (NCBI): domain Eukaryota; kingdom Metazoa; phylum Chordata; class Mammalia; order Carnivora; family Herpestidae; genus Suricata; species Suricata suricatta. The sequence continues at coordinate 55,728 of NC_043708.1, read as the reverse complement.
TGACAAACTTCCTGGATAAAGTATTCTCGCCTGCCTCTTTTTTTCCCCATTCAGCACATTGACTGTTTCATGACACTCCCTTCTGTCTTGCTAAGCTTCTGTGGAGGGAACTAACCTTATTTGTCTTCTCTTCTTAGTTAAGGGCATCTTCTCTTTTGTTTCTTTTAAGATTTTCCTTATATTATGCCCATTTTCTATGATTTATCTTGATAATGGCCTGGTTTTGTTATCTGTGCCTCCTGTATTTGGATGTTCATTTCCTTTTCAAGGTTAGGGAAATTTTCAGTTATAATTTGCACAAATAAAACCTCTGTCCCCTTTCCCCTCTCTTCCTTTGGGACTCCTATGAAAAGAATGTTATCACACTTTATGGAGTCACTGAGTTCTCTAAGTCTACATTCAGAATTCAATAGGTTTGTTTATCCTCTCTTTTCTGATTCCTCATTTTCCATAATTTTTTCTTCTTTTTTAAATTATAGTTTATTACCAAGTTGGTTTCCATATAACACCCAGTGCCCTTCCCCATAAGTGCCCTCTCTATGACCATCACCCACTTCCCCTTCCCTCCTCCCTCTTCAGTCTTCAGTATGTGCCCAGCATTCAAAAGTCTCTCATGATTTGCCTGATTTGCCTCACTCCCTCTCACAAACTCTTTTCCCGCTTTTCCTATTCCCATGGTCTCCTATTATGTTTCTCCTGTTAGACGTAGGAGTGACAACATACGGTATCCGTCCTCTGCCTGACTTATTTCGCTTAGTATGGCTCCTTCTACGTCCATCCATTTTGCTACAATTGGCCAGAATTCATTTTTTCTCATTGCCATGTAGTATTCCATAGTATATATACACCACATCTTCTTGACCCATTCATCAGTTGATGGACATTTAGGCTCTTTCCATGATTATGCTATTGTTGAAAGTGCCGCTATGAACGTTGGGGTATATGTGCTCCTGTGCATCAGCACTTCTGTATCCCTTGGGTAGATCCTCAGCAGGGCTATTGCTGGGTCACAGGGGAGTTCTACTGATTGTTTTTTGAGGAACCTGCACACTTTTCCAGAGCGGCTGCACCAGTTTACATTCCCACCAACAGTGTAGGAGGGTGCCTGTTTCTGCACGTCCTCACCAACATCTATAGTCTCTTGATTTGTTCATTTTACGACTCTGACCAGTGTGAGGTGGTGTCTCAGTGTGGTTTTGACTTGTGTTTCCCTGATGCTGAGTGATGCTGAGCATCATTTCATGTGCCTGTTGGCCATCTGGATGTCCTCTTTAGAGAAGTGTCTGTTCATGTCTTCTTCCCATTTCTTCACTGGATTCTTTGTTTTTCGGGTATGGAGTTTAGTGAGTTCCTTGTAGATTTTGGAATCTAGCCCTTTATCTGATATGCCATTTGCCACTATTTTTTCCCATTCTGTTGGTTGCCTATTAGGTTTCTTGATTGTTTCCTTTGTAGTGCAGAAGCTTTTTATCTTGATGATAAAAGCCCAGTAGTTCATTTTTGTTCTTGATTACCTTGCCTTTGGGGATGTGTTGACGAAGAAATTGCTGCGATTGAGGTCAAGGAGGCTGCTTCCTGCTTTCTCCTCTAGGGTTTTTATGGTTTCCTGTTTCACATTCTGTGGGAAGCTGCAAAGATTCAGCTGCTTGGCCATTTGCTAGCCGGAAATGTCACTCCCTGAGGGGAGTTACAAAAATAGGCAGGGGAGCGCCACTCCCTGTCAGGAGAAGCCAGAAGAACAAAGATCAATCGCCTACAGGCAGGGTGGTATTGGCCCTTCAGTGCTGAGCTAAAAACCTTAGTTTGGTTCCTCTTTTACTCCAGCCTTAATCCCTTAACCCTGTTTCCTAGCAACCGACCTAGGTCAGCTGCCTTGTTCTCCCGCCTCGAAACCTTTATAAGATACGGTGTTTTCTGAAAAAAGAAGAAGAGGCTTGATCAGACACTGTGTGCTGTCTCCACTCTCTGAGTCTCCCTCCCGCCCTATTTCTCTCTCCCTCCCTCAGGAACGAACCCACAAAGATTTACTGCCCTGCCGGCTGGGGCAAGGGACCTGGACAAGTGGCCCCCAACGTGGGGTGAGTGACGGGAACACGACAACATTCAGGTCCTTTATCCATTTTGAGTTTGTTTTTGTGAATGGTGTAAGGAAGTGGTCTAATTTCATTTTTCTACATGTTGCTGTCCAGCTCTCCCAACAACACCTGTTGAAGAGGGATACTCTTTCCTGTTTTGTCAAAGATTAATTGGCCATACACTTGTGGGTCCGGTTCTGGTCTCTCTATTCTATTCCATTGGTCCATGTGTCTGTTTTTGTGCCAATACCATACTGTCTTGATGATGACAGCTTTGTAGTAGAGGCTAAAGTCTGGGATTGTGATGCCTCTTGCTTTGGTTTTCTTCTTCAATATTACTTTGGCTATTTGGGGTTTTTTTGTGTGTGTGTGTGGTTCCAGACGAATTTAAGGATAGTTTGTTCTAGCTTTGAGAAGAATGCTGGTGCAACTTTGATGGGGATTGCATTGAATGTGTAAATTGCTTTGGGTAATAAAGACATTTCCCCAATATTTATTCTTCTGATCCATGAGCACGGAATGTTTTTCCGTTTCTTGGTGTCTTCTTCAATTTCTTTCAGAAGTCTTCTATAGATTTCAGTGTACAGCATATAACTTGGGTTAGATTTACTGCTAGGTATTTTATGGTTTTTTTTTGTGCAATTGTAAATAGGATCAGTTTTTTAATTTCTCTTTTTGTTGCTTCAGTTTTGGTGTATAAGAATGCTACTGATTTCTGTACATTGACTTTGTACCCTGCAACATTACTGAATTCATTGATCAGTTCTAGAAGGTTTCTGGTGGAGTCGATTGGGTTTTCCATGTAGAGTATCATGTCATCTGTGAAAAGGGAAAGTTTGACTTCTTTTTTTTGCCAATTCTGATGCCTTTTATTTCCTTTTGTTTTCTGATTGCTGATGCTAGGACTTCCAACACTATGTTAAACAACAGTGGTGAGAGTGGACATCCCTGTCGTGTCCCTGATTTCAGGGTGAAAGCTCAGTTTTCCCCATTGGGGATAACATTAGTGTGGGCTTTTCATAAATGGCTTTTATAATGTTTAAGTAAGTTTCTTCTATTCCGACTTTCTCAAGGGTTTTTATTAAGAAGGGATGTTGTATTTGGTCAAATGCTTTTTCTGCATCTATCGACAGGATCTAATGGTTTTTTCTCTACTTTTGTTAATGTGAGGTATCTCACTGATGGATTTGCAAATATTGAACCAACCCTGTAACCCAGGAATGAACCCCACTTAATCATAATAGATAAATCTTTTTATATGCTGCTGAGTTCGATTTGTTAGTATCTTGTTGAGTATTTTTGCATCTGCATTCATTAAGGGTATTGGCCTGTAGTTCTTTTTCTGTTGTTGTTGTTGGGTCTCTGTCTGGCTTAGGAATCAAAGTGATATGTGCTTCGTAGAATGAATCCAGAAATCTTCCTTCCATTCTATTTTTTGGAATAACTTGAGAAGGATCGGTGTTTATTTTGCTTTAAATGTTTGGTTGAATTCCCCTGGGAATCCATCCGGACCTGGGCTTTTATTCATTGGGAGATTCTTGATAAATGATTAGATTTCTTCCCTGGTTATGGGTCTGTTCAGATTTTCTATCTCTTCCCATTTGAATTTTGGTAGTGCATGTGTGTTTAGAAATTTGTCCATTTCTTCTAGATTGTCCAGTTTTTGGCATATAATTTTTCGTAGTAATCTCTGATGATTGCTAATATTTTGGAGGGATCAGTTGTAATAGATCCATTTTCCTTCATGATTTTGTCTATTTAGGTGTTCTCTCTTTTCTTTCTGAGGAGCCTATCTGGAGGTTTATCAATTTTGTTTATTTTTTCAAAAAACCAACTCTTGGTTTAATTGATCTGTTCAAATTGTTTTGTGGATTCTATATTGCTTATTTCTGCCCTGATCTTTATTATTTCTCTTCTTCTGCAGGGTTTTGGGTGCTCTTGCTTCTCCCCTTCTAGTTTCTTTAGGTGCTCTGTTAGATTTTGAATTTGTGCTTTTTCTAGTTTTTTGAAATAAGCCTGGATTGCAGTATACTTTCCTCTTATGACTGCCTTTGCTGCATCCCATAGAGTTTGGATTGTTGTATTTTCGCCTTCATTTGTTTTCTCATATTTTTAAATTTCTTCTCTAATTGCCCGATTTGCCCACATTCTTTAGTAGAGTGGTTTTTAACCTCCACATCTTTGGAGGGCTTCCAGAATTTTTCCTGTGATTGACTTCAAGTTTTATAGCACTGTGAATTGAAAGTGTGCATTGTATGATCTCAGGTTTTTTTTGTGCTTATGGAGAGATGTTTTATGACTCAGTATGTGATCTATCTTTGAGAATGTGCCATGTGCACTCGAGAAGAATTTATATTCCCTAGCTTTAGGATGCAGAGTTTGAGATATATCTATTAATTCCATCTGTTTCAGTGTGCCATCCAGGTCCATTGTTTCTTTAGTGATCTTCTGTCTGATTAATCTATCTATTGCTGTAAGTGGAGTATTAAAATCCCCTATGATAAACATTCTTATCAAAGATTGTTTCTGTTTGTGATTCGTTGTTTTATGTATTTGGGTGTTCCTGAATTTGGTGCATAGATGTTTATAATTGTTAGCTCTTCCTGATGTAGAGACCCTGTAATTATTATATAATGTCCTTCTTCATCTTTTGTTACTGCCTTTACTTTAAAGTCCAGTTTGTCCAATATAAGTATGGTTACTCTGGCTTTCTTTTGACTTCCAGTTGCAAGAAGATATTTCTCCATCCCCTTACTTTAAATTTGAAGGTGTCTTTAGGTCTATGATGAGTCTCTTGTAGGCAGCAAATAGATTTTTTAAATCCATTCTGCTGCCCTGTGTCCTTAGATTGGAACATTCAGTCCATTTACGTTCAGTGTTATTGTTGAAAAATGTGGGTTTGGATTCATTGTGTTCTATGTAGAGTTCATGTTTGTAGTGCTGTCTCTGGTATTTTATATTCCTTGCTACTTTCCCTCATAGAGTCCCTCTTAGGATTTCTTGTAGGGTTTGTTTTTTGGAGATGAATTCTCTAAATTTTTGTTAATTTGGGAACACTTTTATCTCTCCTCTACTTTGAATGGCATGCTTGCTGGATAAAGGACTCTTAGCTGCATTTTTTTTTCTGTTCATCACATTGAAGATTTCCTGCCATTCCTTTCTGGCCTGCCAAGTTTCATTAGATAGATCAGTAACCACTCAGAGGTTTCTCTTTGTATGTTAGCACCCTTTTATACCTAGCTCCTTTATAATTCTCTCTTTATATTTTGCCAGTTTCACCATGATAAGTCATGCCAAAGGACGATTCAAGTTATGTCTTAGGGGAGTTCTCTGTGCCTCTTGGATTTCAAGATCTAGTTCCTTTCCCTAATTGGGGAAGTTCTCAGCTATAATTTGATCAAACACCCCTTCAGGACCTTTTTCTCTTTCTTCTTCTTCAGGAATTTCTAGGATACAGATATTTTTCCGTTTGATTGTATCACTCAGGTCTAATATTCTCCTTTCATGGTCCTGTATTAATTTCTCTCTCTTTTTCTTGGCTTCCTTTTTTTGCTATAACTGTGTCTTCTAATTCACCTATTGTCCTCTCTGCCTCTTCAATCTGTGCAGTGTCCACCTCCATATTAGTATACACCTCATTTACAGCTTTTTTTTTTAGCTCGTCACAGCTGTTTAGAAGGCCCCTAGTCTTTGCATCAATAGCTTCTCTGATGCTTTTTTCATGCCAAGCGATTAATTTTATGACAATTGTTCTAAATTCTTGTTCAGTTATGTTGCTTAAATCTGTTTGGAGCAGTTCTGTGGCTGTAATTTCTTCCTGGAATTTATTCAGTGGAGAGTTGTTTCATTTCATCATTTTGGCTGACTTTCTGTCTCTTGTCAGTTTTTTTTCTTGTCAGTTTTAAAAGCTCATTATAGGGGAGCGGCAATACGGCAGAGAAGTAAGGAGCCCCATTACCTCCATCCACCCACAATTATCAAACTGAGAAGAATTAAAAAGCCACAGCTTTCTGATATCCAAGAATGGAGGTATGTGGACAGACCCCTTATGGACAGAAGTCTCATGGTTGCCTGAGTGAGTGAGTGCGAGCTGGGTCTGGAGACTTTATGGGGGGGAGCACTGGGCCAGGAGACAAGGCGCCCAGAGGCTTGGTGCTGGGCCCGCGGAAACCTCTATGTCCGTAGGCGCACAGCTCCACGGACAGCCGCGCAGGCAGGGCAGCCTTGAGACCAGAGGCTCACAGTTCTGTGGACAACCGCACATGCGGGGCGGCTGGCTATCCAGAGCGCATGGACCTTCACAGCCAGGTGCGGCACCACCGGGCAAGGCAGGAAAGAGACCAGGGGAAGAGACATAGAGACTGAATCACCCACAGCACAATCCCTGCAGAGGAGAGATTTAGACTGGGACTGATGGCCAGTGAGCGCTGAGCGAGATATATCCATCCCTTCAGCAGAGGTGTTCAGTCTGGCCAGGCAGCTCACTGACTTCAGGTGGAGCCAAGGGAAAAATCTGACTTCACAATCTCCCTAGTCGATCCTGACCAGAAAGCCACCCACCTGCAGGCGATTTTAACCGTGGTGGCAATATTGAGTGTGAGGGCAAGGACTTAGAAACTGGGCAGAACTTAGAAAACAGAAACAGTTAGATCCGCCTGAGACACAAGAAAGTTGGACTCCAGAGAGTGGCTAGCAAACGCATGGTCTGAGGGTGCCTGTTGCCATTCTTCTCCTCACATCCACCAAGGCGGGGCCTCAGAGAGCAGCCCTTGGGACCCAACCCACCTACACCAAACCACGCCCATCCACGCTGGAGAGCTGCTGTGCTTTTGCTTATTACCATTAATTGTTTTTTTCTTAATATTTTTACTTTTTAATTTGTCCCCTGTCTTCTCTTTATTATCTTCCTATTTCCTTCTTTTCTCCCTTTCCCCTTGGAATCTGGGAAAGACCAACAATTAGGCACTGCTGTGCTTAGATCAACTCTTACCATCCAGATAGTTTTTCCTTTATTCCATCCTTATTTCCCCCAAACCCCACTGCAGGTTTTAAGCCCTCAGACTGTCCTTTATCTCTGACTGTTGCTGTCCCCCCCCGCACTCTCAGCCTGCTTTTTCTTCTTTCTCTTTTTGTTTTTTTCTTTTATTTTTTTTCTCCTCTCTTTTCTTTCTGTTCCGTTTTTTCTTTCCCCCTTAGGTTTGCTTCTTTATCAGTACATTTTGTGCTTGTGTTCTCTGTGTGTTTGTCTGTCTGTTTTCTTTTTCAGGGCTACCTCAAGAAACAACCCAAAGCACACATAGTGGAAAATCCCAAATATCGCTGAGTAGGGAAATAAATTAATCAGAGGCACACAAGAGAAACTGAGAGACATCATTAAAAGAACATCTGCTGAAATGACAGGGCCTAGACACCCAAAGAGCCTCCTTCTATAGAGGAATACTAATAAATGCACAGTGCAGAATGAGCTTTTTAAACGGACAAGAGACAGAAATCACAGCTACAGAACTGCTCAAAACAAACACAGGCAACATAACTCAACAAGAATTAAGAACGATTGTCATAAAATTAATTGCTGGGCTTGAAAAAAACATGGAAGCTATCAGAGAAGATATTGATACAAAGAGTAGGAACCTTCAAAATAGCTCTGACAAGGTAGAAAAGGCTCTAAATGAGATGAATAATAAGACGGAGGCTGCCAATGCACGTATTGAAGAAGCAGAGAGGAGACTAAGTAATTAGAAGACACAGAGCAAAAGAGGAGGCCAAGAAAAAGAGAGAGAAAATGATTCAGGAGCATGAAAGGAGAATCAGAGACCTGAATGATACAATCAAATGGAACAATGTCCGTATCATAAGAGTTCCTGAAGAAGAAGACAAAGACAGAGTGGTTGAAGGCATGCTAGACCAAATTATACACGAAAATTTCCCCAATCTGGAGAAAGAGAATGACATTGAAATTCAGGAGATATACCGAACTCCCCTAAGATGTGACATAAGCTGACCTTCAGCACGACATATCATAGTGAAACTGGCAATATATAAAGACAAAGAGATTTCTGAAAGCAGCTAGGGGAAAAGGGCCTTGACATACAAAGGGAAACCTATCAGAGTGGTCACAGACTTATCTACTGAAACTTGGCAAGCCAGAAAGGAATGGCAGGATATCTTCAATGTAAAGAACAAGAAGAATATGCAACCAAGAATTCTTTATCCAGTGACCCTGCCATTCAAAATAGAAGGAGAGATAAAGGTTTTCCCAAATAAACAAAAGTTGAGAGAATTCATGACCACCAAACCAGCCCTACAAGAAATCTTAAGAGGGACTCTATGAAGGAAACATAGCAAGGAATAAAGGTACCAGAGATATCACTACAAACATGCACTCTGCAAAGGACACAATGAATCCAAACCCATATTTTTCAATAATAACACTGAATGTCAATGGACTGAATGCTTCAGGGTAGCAGAATGGATCAAAAACCAAAACCCATCTATTTGCTGCCTACAAGAGACTCACCGTAGACCTGAAGACACCTTCACATTGAAAGTAAGGGGATGGAGAAACATCTACCATGCGACTGGAAGCCAAAAGAAAGCTGGAGTAGCCATACTTATATCGGACAAACTGGACTTTAAAATAAAGGCAGTAACAAAAGATGAAGAAGAACACTATATAATAATTACAAGGACTTTACATCAAGAAGAGCTAACAATTATAAATATTTATGTGCCGAATACGGGAGCTCCTAGGTACATAAAACAATTAATCACAAACAGAAGCAATCTTATCAATAAGAATGTGCTAATTGCAGGAGATTTTAATACCCCACTTACAACAATGGATAGGTCAACCAGACAAAAACAATCACTAAAGAAACAATGGACCTGAATGGCACACTGGAACAGATGGAATTGATAGATATATTTAGAACTCTGCATCCTGAAGATAGGGAATTCACTTTCTTCTTGAGTGCACATGGCACATTTTCCAAGACTGATCACATACTGGGTCATAAAACAGCCCTCCATAAATACAAAAGAATTAAGATCATACCATGCACAATTTCAGATCACAATGCTATGAAACTCGAAATCAACCACAGGAAAAAGTCTGGAAAACCTCCAAAAATGTGGAGGCTAAAAACTACCCTACTAAAAAATGATTGGGCGAACCAGGCAATTAGAGAGAAAATTAAAAAATATATGGAGACGAATGAAAATGAGAATAGAGCAATTCAAACTCTCTGGGATGCAGCAAAGGTAGTCTTAAGACAAAAGTTCATTGCAATACAGGACTATTTCAACAAACTAGAAAAAGCGCAAACTCAAAACCTAACAGAGTACCTAAGGAAACTAGAAAGGAAGCAGCAAGAACACCCCAAACCCAGCAAAAGAAGAGAAATAATAAAGATCAGAGAAGAATTAAACAAGATAGAATCCACAAAAACAATTGAACATATCAATGAAACCAAGAGTTGGTTTTTTGAAAAAATAAACAAAATTGATAAACCTCTAGCTAGGCTCCTCAGAAAGAAAAGAGAGAACATGCAAATAGACAAAATCATGAAGGAAAATGGATCTATTACAACAGATCCCTCAGAAATAAAAGCAATCATCAGAGATTACTATGAAAAATTATAAGCCAACAAACTGGACAATCTAGAAAAAATGGACAAATTTCTAAACGCACATGCACTACCAAAATTCAAATGGGAAGAGATAGAAAATCTGAACAGACCCATAACCAGGGAAGAAATCGAATCAGTTATCAATATAATAAAAGCCCAGATCCGGATGGATTCCCAGGGGAATTCTACCAGACGTTTAAAGCAGAGTTAATGCCGATCCTTCTCAAGCTATTCCAAAAAGTAGAAATGGAAGGAAGATTTCCGGACTCATTCTATGAAGCACATATCACTCTGATTTCTAAGCCAGGCAGAGACCCAACAAAAAAAGAGACCAATATCCATAATGAATATGGATGCAAAAATACTCAACAAGATACTAGCAAATTGAATTCAACAGCCTATAAAAAGTATTATCCATTATGATCTGGTGGGATTTATTCCTGGGTTACAAGGCTGGTTCAACATTCACAAATCCATTAATGTGATACACCACGTCAACAAAACAAAAGAAAAAAAATCATATGATCCTGTCGATAGATCCTGAAAAAGCATTTGACAAAATACAACATCTCTTCTTAATAAAAACCCTCGAGAAAGTTGGGATAGAAGGAACTTACTTAAATGACCTGTCCAGCAGGTCAGTCGAAGCAGGTCCTGAGGGAGGGGGTGAGAATGGGGTAGGGCCGGGAGCACAGAGAATGGAGGCAAGACAAGGTCTCTGATCAAGCCTCGTTTATTGAGAGAACACACACATCTTATAAAGGGAAAAAGACAAGGCAGCTGACGTAGGTCAGTTGCTAAGGAACAGGGTCATGATTTTTAGGAAAAGGCTAGGGTAAAGGAGGAACAGAAGCTGCAGTTGTAGCACAGCCCCTGAGGAGCTGATAAGAAAGCCCAGCCAAGCTGTCTCCGGCCTTGAGCTGGGAGTGATAACACTGTCCTGCCCTGCAGGTGGCTGATCTTAGGTCAAGGCACACATCTCTTCCCCTGGCAGCTCTTCTAGCAGCTCCCCACAGAGAAGGATAGGTACCATGTGTTTGCACTCATAGGTCTAACAGGAGAAACCTAACAGAGGACCATAGGGAGAGGAAGGGGGAAAGAGAGCTGGGGAGAGTGAGGGACACAAATCATTAGAGACTATTGAACACTGAAAACGAACCATGGACTGAAGGGGGAGGGTGAGGGAGGGAATGGGGTGATGGTCATGGTGGGGAGCACTTGTGGGGAGAAGCACTGGGTGTTATATGGAAACCAATTTGAAAATAAACTATTAAAAAAATCTAGAGTCTGAGGCATAACTGACTGAGCCACCCAGGCATCCCTGAAGTCACTTTTTAGAAAAGCTAAATGATCACAGGTGATTATATGGAATAACATTTTAACAGAAATCAGGCAATTAGAAATTGTTTAAAAAACAATGAATAATTCAAATCCCTGTCAATGATGGGATCTTATGAATCTAACTTCCCATGGAATTAAGGTCAGCGTTGTGTATGCAGCCTTATTTCCCATCTGGTATCTGTGTCTCTGTGGGCCTGAGACAGTTCTAGTCAGGGAGACAAGACAGGGTGAGTTGGAACTTTACTGCTTTTTCACGTTACTTTCAGAAGAATATCTCCACCCTCTCAGTCCATTTTCCTGTCTACATGTGGAATTTGGGAATGCTGACACCGTGTTAAACTATGATGGAGTCACCTGGTGCTGGGAAATGACACAGAATTGATTTTAAATCAAGATACAAGAAACACTGGTTGTCCCATCACTCAGGCAATCTGCAAGCCCTTGACTGCTCGGTGGCACCAGGTGATTTCACACCATTAGCTAAATTTTCTAGTACAACACACTGCATGGTGTAGACGAATTGGGTATGACCTTGGGTCAGTACTGGCGAGGACCCCTCATAAAGAGAGTGAAGTTATTTCCTGCTCATGTGTAGCCAGCAGCAGCAAAGTCCTGGGGAATCTGAAGTGGGACATGGCCAGAAGCCCATCCAGGGGCCCTTTGAACATAGGCAGATGGATTTTATCCAGCGCCCATCCTTCGTGGCATGTGTATATAGTTTATTTGTTGTACGTGTATTTCCCCTATGTTTTGAAGTAATTCCTGTACCAAAGCCTCCAGCCCTTCCTGTTAATGAAAAGCTTCCCGAGTTGTGTTTCCATCCTGAGTTGAAATGCCTTTTCTGTTCAGTGACTGAGGTGACATCCCACTATGGTCATGGTAACACAACTCTGTATGGTGTTTCCCAGACTCAAATACCACATGGTCATCCCACCCAATCTTCTAGAAAAGTGGAAAAAAAATTGTACCCTTAACATAAAGTTACACAATTTTTGAGAAACACATGGGCTCTGTGGTCCAAAGAGCCTCCCACTAAATAGCACATCTCTTATCTGTCTATGACTTGGTACCCAGAAGGGCCATGCATGTGGAAATATTTTCTCCAATACTGGCCTCCGTCTTATTGCATTCAGACATAGGAACATTTTAAACATTTTATATATTTAAATAGCAGAGAATTAACATATAGTGCAGTATTGGTTTTAGGAGCAGAACCCAGTGATTCATCACTGACAGATAATACCCAGTGATCCTCCCAACAAGTGCTCTCTTAGTGCTCATCACCAATTTAACCCATCCTTCCACACCCCCCCCCAGTAACCCTCAGTTTGTCCTCTGTATTTAAACGTTTCTTATGGTTTGCCTCCCTCTCTCTTTCTTCATTTTATTTTTCCTTCCCTTCCCCTAAGTTCATCCATTCTGTTTCTTAACATAAACTTTCACATACACGTTATATTATATAGTATTTGTTTTTTTTATGACAGACTTATTTCTCTTAGTATGATACTCTCTAGCTCCATGCTTGTTGTTGCAAAATGCAAGATTTCACTCTTTTGGATGGTTGAAAAAATATTCCATTGTATACATGCCACATAATTTTTATCCATTCATCAGACTCTTTCCATACTTGGCTATTGTTGATAGAGCTGCTATAAACATTGGGATGCATGTGCCCCTTCAAATTAGCATTTTCATATCCTTTAAATAAATACCTAGTAGTACAATTGCTTCTCATAGGGAACATCTATATTTAATTTTTTGAGAAACCTCCATTTTGTTTTCCAGAGTGGCTGCACCACTTTGCATTCTCACTGAGGGCATTGGAGGGTTCCTTTTCTCTGCATCCTCGCCAACATCTGTTGGTTCCTGAGTTTGTAATTTTTACCATTCTGACCAGTGTGAAGTTATACCTCATTGTGATTCTGATTTGTATTTCCCTGATGATGAATGATGAGCACTTCTTCACGTGTCTTTTAGCCTTCTGATGTCTTAATTTTGGGCACTTTGGCAGTGTCTATTCATTTATTCTGCTCATTTCTTCACTGAAGTTTTTGTTTCTTTAGATGTTGAATTTGATAAGGTCATTGTAGGTTTTGGATACTAACCCTTTATCTAATATGTCATTTGCAAATATCTTCTCCCATTCAATGAGTTGCCATTTAGTTTTGTTGATTGTATCCTTTGGTGTGCAGACTTTTTTTAGTCTTCATAGTTTATTGTTGCTTTTGATTCATTTGTTTCTAGAGACATGTCAAGTAAGAATTGCTGTGGCTGATATCAAAGAGGTTGTTGTCTATTTTCTCTATTTTCTCCACTAGAATTGTGATGGTTTCCTGTCTTACATTTAGGTCTTTCATTCTTTTCTGGGGGGGGGGTTATTTTTTGTTTTTTAACAGTTTATTGTCAAATTGGTTTCCATATAGCACCCAGTGCTTCTCCCACAAGTGTTCCCCACCATGACTATCACCTCCTTCCCACCCTCCTCCCCCTTCAGTCCAGGGTTCGTTTTCAGTATTCAATAGTCTCTTATGATTTGTGTCCCTCACTTTCCCCAGCTCTTTCCCCCTCCCTCTCCCTATGGTCCTCTGTTAGGTTTCTCCTGTTAGACCTATGAGTGCAAACATATGGTATCTGTCCTTCTCTGCCTGACTTATTTCACTTATCATGACACCCTCGAGGTCCACCCACGTTGCTACAAATGGCCAGATTTCATTCTTCCTCATTGCCATATAGTACTCCATTGTATATATATACCACATCTTCTTGATCCATTCATCAAGCGATGGACATTTAGTCTCTTTCCATGTTTTGGCTATTGTTGACAGTGCTGCTATGAACATTGGGGTACATGTGCCCCTATGCATCAGCACTTCTGTATCTTTTGGGTAAATCCCTAGCAGTGCTATTTCTGGGTCATAGGGGAGTTCTATCGATAGTTTTTTGAGGAGCTTCCACACTGTTTTCCAGAGCAGCTGCAACAGTTTACATTCCCACCAACAGTGTAGAAAGGTGCCCATTTCTCCACGTCCTCGCCAGCATCTATATTCTCTTGATTTGTTCATTTCCTTCTTTTTGAACATATTTATGTGTATGGTGTAAGAAAGTGGTCCAGATTCATTCTGCATGTCACTGCCCAGTTTCCTAAGCAGGATTTGCTAAAGTGACTGTATTTTTTCATTGGATACTTTTCCTTCTTTGCTGAATATTACTTGGCCATAATATTCATGAATCATATCCACTCCTATCACTGACTGATTAAGGCTGACTTAACAATGTATATGAATCTGACTTGTAGATTCTTTGTTTTTCAACTAGTAAAGAAATATATTGGAAGAATCGTCAGGAAAAAAAAGCCCCTGCTTTCAGACTCATGAAGGAGTTTATCAGGTACTTGTCACAACAAATGCATCAAGGAAACACAAGAGATCATTACTCAGATTCATGTATCACTAACATCTTAGTCTATTCCAGCTGTAACTACCCTCACAGACTGGGTGATTTTAAACCACAGACACTAATTTCTTACAGATCTGAAGTCTGGGGAGTCCAAGGTCAAGGTAGAGGCAGATTGGGTATCTGGAGAGAGCCCGCATCCTAGGTCCCCCATTCCCTGTCACCTCCCCTGGGGCCAGGGGGCGGGGAGATTTCCCAGTCCTGGTCAATAAGGGCACTAATCCCAGCAGGAGGCTGCCCCCTCTTGAGCTTAAGTGCTTTCCAAAGGCCTAACTGCCTCCTACTATCACATTAATGTTAGGTTTCCACATGGGGATGGTTGAGGACACACCCATGGAACTGATACCAGCAACTGAGGATCAATTAGTTATTCTGGAAAGTTAGAAGGTTCCTCCAATTGAGCATCACCAAGGATTCTCATGGACCAAGTAGAAGCTTCTGGTCTTTGCATGTACAGAATGAACATAAGGCCTTCAGAGCATGCTGGTGACCTTGGGAAGTGGACAACATCTAGCCTAGACTCTGGGTAAGGCCTCATCATATTTTTACAATAATTTTATTACTGTGATTTTTTACATGGATCCTTATTATCATTTTCAAAAAAAGAGACCGTTTTCTACTTAGAATGGCCATTTCTCTCTTTTGTTCTCTCAATTTTCATCTATGTTTAGTGGAGTACTCACAACACTCTGACCTTGGATTGTTGCTTGTCAGCTCCTGACCCTTCTTCCTCTTCTCTTCCCTCTCCACACATGGGAAATCCAACAGAAACCCATGGGTTCTCCCTTCTTTGATGCAAGTGGGAGACTGACTCCATCCGAGCCCCTCCCTAGATAAGGACCCCCTACCAAATGATTCACAACCACTAAGCCAGTGTCTCTTCCTGGCTGCATCCAAGCATTTATGACCTTCTGAGAGGCCTGCTCTGCTCTCCACCGACATAATGATTGTGAGAAACGTTTTATTCTCTCTCTCTTTGTGTGTGTGTGTGTGTTTGTGCATATGTGTATGTGTGAATTTCAGACCTCACCGCAACACCATGTCTTAGTGAGGGTCCCAGTCCTTTCACATGATGTCAACTACAATTGTTTCAATAAGCATGGTTCAGATAATGAATCCACAAGGTGTATTTTTTCTTTTGCTCCAATTTTTGATGCTTTTGTAACCTCACATCCACCATGCACTTTATGCTGCTTCTAGGAAGCTTGCATAAAGCTGGGTGGTCCTGTGATGCACAGTGAGTGCACCTCAGAATCTTGTAATGATTCATTTGATGTGCATCAAAATATCTATAACCTAGTCATATTTAGGGACAGGAGTAAACGAGGAGTAAGCAAATTTGTCTTTTGTACCTGTTAGGATATATATATTTTAATTACAAGTTTCTAAGACAGACTGAATAGGTAGTCATAGAATCATGTATCCAGAGAGGCTCCCTGGGGGAAACTGATGTATGGAAAGGAAGCCCCAGACCCTGCCAGTAAACCTGCCAGTAACCTCCATCCGCATCTGCTCTTGGGTATATAAACCAGAATTGGTGCATAGTGTGCACCCCCTGGTGGTGCTGACTTCCTTCTACAGGGAGGTTTGTATCTCTGCTTGCCCTGGAGGACCGTCATTGTGTCTCTCCCACAGTAATGCATGGTTGTGTCTTTGGATCTCACATTCTTCATTGACAGAGTCAGTTATTTCTTTGCATTGTCTCTGGGGATGGTGAGTCAGCTCTTCACAGAATCTGCATGATATGTGCTACTTCCATCAGTATTAATCCATGAGACCCCCTGCAGTCCCTTCCCTGGAGCCCGGAAGACCCACCACCTCATCCAGTAGCTACAGAAGGTGAATATAGAGGCTTCAAAGGAGAGTCTCAGGGAACCCCCAAGCTTCACAAGGTCTCCCCCAGACTCCACCAAGTGACACTCACCCTGTACACTGGCAGACACAAGATATCCTGGTCAGGAGACTGTCACACATCCACTGTTCCTCTCACTTATATCCACTGACATAACTCAGTATCTCCTGTTCTCCACAAGTTACCATTTAAAATAGAAACCAGGGGGCGCCTGGGTGGCTCAGTCGGTTAAGCCTCCGACTTCGGCTCAGGTCAGATCTCACGTTCGTGGGTTCGAGCCCCACGTCAGACTCTGTGCTGAGGCTAGCTCAGAGCCTGGAGCCTGCTTCCGGTTCTGTGTCCTTCTCTCTCTGCCCCTTCCCCTCTCATGCTCTGTCTCTCTCTGTATCAAAAATAAATAAAACATTAAAAAAATTTTTAAATAGAAACCAGGAAAACCAAAGTGATCCCAAACTCCATGGTAAGATGTCTGTATTCTGTCCCAATCCCTGAATGGAAACCTCTGGGAATTCTGTGGTTTTGGCTCCTCTCCCAGCTGTGGGTTCAGGAATGGGAAGGTTTAATCAGCATACAGATGTCCTCTGACTATATAGTAAATTTTGCAGTTAGAATTCTCTGAGCAGGTGTGAGGGACCTGGGAGTGTTTGGTAAGACAACACCTTTCAGGAAATTGTGATTTATTACTTTGTGATTTTGTTGCAGTGTTTATTTAGTACCCATGATAATCTTTGTTTTCACATATGCACCCAAACTTGTGAAATAGGAATCAATTTACCACCATTGTACAGGCGGACAGATACACACTGCAACATAGAGAGATTTTGTGAGTGTTCAATATCACACATCACACGGAGTGAAGTGAGCCTCAGCACCCGCCCTGTGCTCCCCACCACTTGGACCCACCTGCTCCCCTGAATCACCTGTAAGACACAGTTGGACATGCCCAGTGAGGTTTTCAGGTTCCTGACTTTCTACAAAACCAATAAAGTGAGGTGTGGAGACTAGATTTTTTTTTTATCACAGGGAATTGGAGATACTGAGGAGCCTTGAGAGAGACTCACAGAGCTGATGGAGATGCTGGGGATTTTCAACAACCACAAGGGCCATTTACACATGATCTTTTTGTGGGCATCAAAAGAAAGCCTCAATAAAGTTAAAATAGTTGAATTTTTAGTAAAATATGTGGAAGGCAGAACACCTGAGTTCAGTAAGATTGCTATTACTTAAAAACATTTCTTCCTCTGATAAATGGAGATAATTGTTCCTCAAAACTCACATTTATTGTGACAATAATCTAAGATATATTTATTCCAATGCCTGACACTTGGCAAGTTTGAGTATTATCATTATGACGGTTCATTCCAAACAGGGAGGACACTTGTGTGTTTCCACAGCTTTGCAATCTTTTTCCTGTGGTCATGTCAGAAATGTGGAGAGCATGGAGCTGGAAACTGTCGGGGCCCGCCAAGTTTTCTGTCTGCCTCAGGCAAGGATTATCACTCTGTTGAGTGAGCCAGTAAACAAGATTTGCATCTGGAGGCTGGAGATTGCCATTTCCTGGTCAAAATAACTTTGGCGACTGTCTTGCTGAGCTAGACGTGAGTGGCCAAGGCGCACAAAAGATCAAAACCGTATTCAGTGTTAGTTCTCCATCCCCCAAGATTGCTGAGGCAAAGTCGGGGCGCTTCTTTGATATGCATTC
>NC_043708.1:18285-37577 GCF_006229205.1 Suricata suricatta | reverse complement strand
TCCCTTTGCCCCTGTTGTTTCACAGAGCATTGCTGAGATACAAGGACTCTTTTTCTTCCCTTCTCATTTGTCCAACATGCAATGTGAGTCCTTCCAGCATGAGCACTGCAGACCCTCTTGTTCAGAGGATGTCTCCTCCTACTTATTTCTCATCTTTGGCCTCCTCACTTAGCTCATTGCCTATAAATCTCCAGTTATATTTCCTGTAATCATTGGTTAGAAGGAATCTTGAATGCAGTCTTCTTTATTGGTTAACCAGAGTCACATGAAAAGATCTTTTCATTTAAGAATTAAGAGAACAATATGAAGGATATTTGTACTCACAAATTCTAATTTCATGAAACTGTGATAAATGTGCTCAGCTTCAAACATGTCCCAACCCTACCAACAAAGGAAGGATTCATCCTAGACTAAACATCAAACCCAGAAGCTGGAGTCTTAGATTCATAACATTTTCAGGCTTTGACCATTCTCAGGATTTTCCCAGATTGAAACTCAAATTGTTTCATGATGGTGATGCACTTCTAAATTAAATTGTATTTCTTCTGGAACAGGAATGTAAGTACCTATTATGGTATGGTTACTCACAGGTATATTCAGAACATTGTCGATTTTCTAAAATCACGGGTCAACTGATGGAGACTTTCACCTCAGGATAGAAGGTATCCACAGTCTCACCATACCTGATTTACATGGTGAGATTTGGGGCTATATATGTAGTGAAATTTAGATACAGTTTGGACTTGACTTAATATTTAATGAGTTGATATTTTTTTTGGGCTTTTGGGGGTTTGATATGTAACTGTCATGTGGGAATGAAGTGAATTTTCATAGGCATCAGTGTGGACTGTGAATGTCATCTATGTCATTCTTGAGTACATGCATGATATATAATGTGGCCAAAGGGACTTATCACATTTGATTAACTTAGAGATCTTGATATTACTACCATGTGGATGAGTCTGGGGATGGAGCTAAGACAGACAGGAGCAGTCACCACATGTCCATCTTGTGCCTGCAGATGGGGGCCCTGATGATACTGTACATGTGGGATGGGGCACTCTGAGAATTGGAGGACGAAACCCCTCCTCACCAGGCACAGCCACTTTCCTGGATGGAATCCGTGTCTCCTTCTGCTTATGTAAGGCTAGCTGGACCTTGGATGCCCCCAAAACCTCATGAAGTGGAGAGATACTTTGCAGGTAATAGTAAGAAAAGACACATAAAGGAGTCATTGCCATTGAGAGAGCACTTCTGGGCCTGGTGTACACGGTTCTCTGCAGTCTTGGTTGGATGATGTGGGACATCAGCCAGTGGAAGTTGGAGGCAGCCCTACAAATCGGGCTCAGAATCTAAGAGAAGAACCCATGGCCACCTCAAAGCTGACTGTATTGAAGCTCAATGGACGTGCCACAGGAGGTACCTCGCTTGAGGAGTCATGAGAAGTTCCTGCTGTCTCTGTGGTGCCCTCAAGCCTCTGAGGTCACTCCCTCCAAATGTTATATAGTCTAGGTTCTATTGTACATAAAATGCATGCTCTCTGAGTAAGGTGAGGGTCAGCTGCTGGTTCTGGAATCAGTAGTTCTTGTAACCTAGTCTCTGGTATTAACTTGTGCCCTGTCTTTTGAGAGTGAAAGCAAGGTCCCATTTTGATGTGGCTAAAATATGACATTGTGTTTACAGTTGTTCCCAATTGTGTTTTATGTGCATCAGTAATGAAATTGCCATTGGTGTGAGATTTCCCTTCAGAAGCAGGTACTGGATTACATTGGTGGTGTCAGGTGGTGTAGACCAGTAGAACAGCACATGGTAAGTATGCATCCTCAAGCCTGGGCTTGTTCCCTAGAGAGGATTGGGAAGTACAAAGAATGCCAGCTAACACTTGTCTGTGCTTCCTGAGTGCCCAGCAGGACTCTGTGTGATAGAGCTTGGTCCAGGAGCACAGGACGACTTCATACAGGCTGGATGTGGATGCCAGGTGCCTGGACAGGCATGCCATGATATGTGTGCACAGAGGAGCTGGGAAGGGCAGCTGGAGTTTAAATTCCAATCCACATGGCACCGCCATGGAGACTCATGAGTGTGTTAATTAATTAATGTACGTTACCAGTTAGGGATAAAATGGATAAATTCAAGAAGTTAAACTTACTACCATAGATTCCAATGGTTATGAAATTTTGCAACAAAATTTATCTCTTTCCTTTATTTCATTTTTGTAATGTCAATATTTCATTTAAATTTTTGTTAGTTAACATATACACTAATTTTCATATTGTAGAATTTAGTGATTCATCACTTACATTACGCCCTGTGCTCATCACTCAGTTGCACTACTTAATCCCTATCACCTATTATCCGAACCCCTACAATCCTCCCCTCCAGCAACCCTTGGTTTGTTCTCTATCTTTAAAAGTCTTCAGGATTTGTTTTCTTCTTTTTGTTCCCCTCTCTTATGTTCATCTGTTTTGTTTCTTAAATTCCACATAAGAGTGAAATTATGTGGTACGTGTCTTTCTTTGACTGACTTAGTTCACTTAGCATGACACTCTCTAGTTCCATCCACATTATTGCAAATGGGAAGATTTCATTCTTTTAGATGGCTGAGTAGTATGTCATTGTATACATATACCACATCCATATACCATCAGTTTATGGGCATTTGGGCTTTTCCCATAATTTGGCTATCATTATAAATGCTGCCTTAAACCTTGGGTTGCATGTGCCCTTCAAATCAGAATTTTGTATCTCTTGGGTAAAATATAGTTAGAAAAATTGCTGGGACATAAGGCATAACTATTTTTTAACTTTTTAAGCTGTTTTGCAGAGTGGCAGCACCACTTTGACTTCCAGTTAAAAGTATTAGAGTGTTCCCTTTTCTCTTCAGCCTCGCCACATCTCTTGTTCCCTGCATTGTTAATTCTGACAGGTGTGAGTTGATATATCATCGTGGTTTAGATTTGTATTTCCCTGATGATGAGTAATTTTGAGCATGTTTTCTTGTGTTGGTTATACATATGGATGTATTCTTTGAGAAAGGGTCTACTCATGTGTTCTGCCAATTTCTTACCTGAATTATTTGTGTTCTGGGGTTGAGTTTGATGTGTTATTGATAGATTGTGGGTAATAACCATTTTTGAGATATGTCATTTGCAAATATCTACTCTCATTCCATAGGTTGCCTTTTAATTTTGTTGATTGTCTCCTTGGATATGCAGATGATTTTTATCTTGATGAAGTCTCAATAGTTCATTTTTGTGTTGTTTCCCTTGCCTCAGAGATATGTCTAGTTGCTATGGTCAATGTCAAAGAGGTTGCTGTATTCTCTAGGATGTTGATGGTTTCCCATCTCACATTTAGATATTTCATCTATTTTGAGTTTATGTTTGTGTATTGTGTAATAAAGTGGTACAGTTTCATTCTTCTGTATGTCTCTGTTCAGTTATCCAACACCATTTGTTGAAGAGACTGTTTTTCCCACTGGATATTCTTTCATGCTTTGTGAAAGACTAGTTGACCATATGGTTGTGGGTCATTTCTGGGTTTTCTATTCTGCTCCATTGGTCCATTTGTCTGTTTTGTTTTTGTTGTTGTTGTTTTCATCATCGTTGTTAGTATCTTACTGTCTTAATGACTATAACCTTGTTATATAGCTTGAATTCCAGAATTGTGATGCCTCTAGCTTTTCTTTTCCTTTTCAAATTTGGTTTTGGCATTTGGGGTCATTTGTGGTTCCATACATATTTTAGAATTATTTGTTCTATTTCTGTGAAAAATTCCCAAGGTATTTTGATAGGGATCTTATTAAATATGTAGATATCTTTGTGTCGTATAGGTGTTTCAACTATACTTGTTCTTCTAATGCATGATGATGGAATGTTTTTAATTACTTTGTGTCATCTTCAATTCCTTTCATCACTGTTTATACTGTTCAGAGTGCGTACGTTTTAACTGTTTAGTTAGGTTTATCCGTAGGTATCTTATGTATTTGGTGTAATTTTAAACAGAATTGATTACTTGAATTCTATTTCTGTTACTTATTTGTGTATAGAATTGCAACAGATTTACTTATGTACCTTAATTTTATACCCTGCAACTTTTCTGTATTCCTGTATCAGGTCTACCAATGTTTGGTGAAGCCTTTGGGGTTTACTACTAGAGTGCCATGTTGTGTAGAATGAGCATTTGACTTCTTCTGTGATCATTTGAATGATTTTTGTTTCTTTTTTTTGATTGGTGAGTTGAAGAATTCCAGTACTGTGTTTAATAGTAATGATGAGACTGGCCATCTCTGTCTTGTTCCTGATCATAGAGGAAAAGCTGTTTCCCCAGTGCAGATGGTAATCTCTGTGGGTTTTCATATATGGCCTTTATGATATCATGTTATGTTTCATGTATCCCTAGTTGTTGAGGATTCTTATCAAGAATGGATTCTGTAATTTGTCAAATGCTATTATGTATCTATGGAGAAGGTTATCATATGGTTCTTATCATTTTTCTCACTGATGTGATATATCACTTTGATTGCTTGTCAATAGTGAACTAACCTTGCAGGTCAGGAATAAATCCCACCTGACTGTGATAAGTGATTATTTTAAAGTATTGTTGGATTTGATTTGCTAATATTTTGCTGAGAATTGTTACATCCATTTTCATCAGACATATTGACCTATAATTTCCTTTTTTACTTGGTTCCTTTCCTGGTTTGGAATCCTGGCAATACTGGCCTCATGGAATTTGGAAGTTTTCTTTCCACTTCCATTTTTGGAACAGTTTGGGGAGAATAAATATTAACTATCTTTTGAATATTTGATAGAATTTGCCATGAAACCACCTGGCCTTGGACTTAAGTTTGTTGGGAGGTTTTTTTTTCTTTATAAGTTTATTTAGTTATCTTGAGAGAGAGAGTGATGTAGGAGGAGTAGACATAGAGGGAGAGAAGGAATCCCAAGTTAGCTTTACACTGCTAATGTGGAGCCCAACACAAGGCTTGATTCCACAAACAATGAAATCATGACCTGAGCTGAAGTCAAGTGTCAGTGCTTAACCAACTTAGACATCCAGATGCCCTTGTTGAGAGATTTTTGGTTACAGATCCACTTTCTTGGCTGGTTATATGTCCAAGTTTTCTATTTCTTCCTGTTTTAGTTTTGGTAGTTTATATGTTTCTAGGGATTTACACATTTTTTCCATGTTGCCTGACTTTTTGGCATATAATTTTTCATAATCTCTTATAATTGTACTTCAGTGGTGTTGGTTTTGATCTCTCCTCCTAAACTAGTGATTTTGTTTATTTGGGTCCTTTCTATTTTCTGCTTGGTAAGTCTGACTAGGGGTTTATCAATTTTATTAATTCTTCAAAGAGTCAGCTTATACTATTTTACCCATTCAGCATGTTGAATATATCCTGCCACTTTTTTATGACTTGACAAGTTTCCATCTGCTGCTAACCTTATGTGTCTTCCCATGTAAGTTAGGGATTTCATTTCCTTATCTGTGTTAAAAATATTTTATTATGTCTCTATTTTCAAAATTTTATGATTATATGTTTCAGTATTAGCCTGCTTTTGATTATTTTGAAGGGAGTTCTCTATGCCTCCTGAATGCTGTGGTCTTTTTCCTTCCTCACATTTGGGATTTTTTCAGCTGTAATTTGTTCAAATATATTTTCTCTCCCTTCTTCCCTCTTTTATTCTGCTGGGACTCCTAGGATGTGAATGTTTTTATGCTTTGTGGATTTTTTGAGTTGCCTACATCTACAGTAGTGATCCTATATTTTATTAAAAAATTTTAAATGTTTATTTATTTTTGAGAGACAGAGCATGAGCAGGAGAAGGGCAGAGAGAGAAGGAGACACAGACTCTGAAGCAGGCTCCAGGTTCTGAGTTGTCAGCACAGAGCCCGACGTGGGACTTGAACCCATGAACTGCGAGATCATGACCTGAGCCAAAGTCGGCCACTTAACAGACTGAGCCACCCAGGTGCCCCAGTGATCCTATGTTTTAATTTCCCCCTCATCTTTTCTGCTTCATTATTTCCAAAATTTCATCTTCAATATCACTCATTCTTTCTGTTTCTTCCATCCTTATGGTAATTACATGCAGTCAGTATCACAATTCATGTACTGCCTTTTAAAAAAAATTTCACCCTGAGTAGTTTTTAGGTCTTTTATATCTGTGGTAACTGTAGCCCTAATGTCTTCTATGGTTTTCTCAAATACAGGTAGCACCCTTATGATTGTTGTTAAATTCTGTTTCAGGCATGTTACTTAAATATGTTTTGATTAGATCTCTGCCCATGACCTTTTCTTGTTTTATCTTTGGGAATGAATTTCTCCACATTAGCCTTTTGTCTAATTCTCTTCTGTGTTTCAGAGAAGCCTATAATGTTCATGCTCGTAAGAGTAATAGCTTTATGAAGAAGACTTCAAATACTGTCCACGTCCTAAACACTTATCGCGTGTTCTGTGTGCACCGTGGTTTTGTGTTTTGGCTGCTCTGTCCCTCAAGTCAGTCCTTTGCAGAGTTTCTATTTTCATTCATTGGGCAGTGTTTTGACCTTGTCTGGTGTGTTGTGAGTTTTAACTAGGTGCGTTTTGGTCAGTTGGTTAAAAGAAGCTAGAGCCTATGTCTCCTAGAGGGGAAGCTGCTGCATTCTAGCTTCAGTAGACTTGGTGTGTGAGGGGGTTGTACTGATCTTCTGGCATAGGAGCCTACTGCTTCTCTGGTTCCAAGGCAATTTTCTCCTAGTAAGAAAGCTCCTGAGGAGGGTAGGGGTGGTAGGACTTGGTGATTGCAGCTCAAGCCTCTGATGGAGGGAGCAAGGCCTCTCACTGAAGTCTGTTCATGTCGATAGGTAGGGGAAATAATAGCATCGGCCTACTCTCTAGTCCCTGGAGAGGGAGTTCCCATCTGCCTCTACTAAGGAAGTTCTCTCTAAAGAAAGAACAATCTTCCTTCATGTGTCCTAGGCTTCCATCATTTTCCTGTCTTCACCTCGTTTTTGTCTGAGCCATCTGCCCACATGGTGGGACAGTTTTCTTGTATTTTTTTTTTCCCCTGAGGAGCACCAGCTGGATTCCCAACTCCAAATTGTAGGGACTCAGTGTGGCATGAACCACACTGATCCTCTGGGGGAGGGTCTCACTGTGCTATGGCTGGTACTGGTTTTTCCCAGAAGTGCGGTTGCATGAACTCATGGGGGCTCAGAGGTCATGGTGGAGAACAGCAAAAAGGTGGGGTCCAAGTTAGTCCCTCTCAGCAGAGGGTTTTATGCATAGCACTGCTATAAACATTTGGGGGTGCAAGTGAGCCTTCAAATCAGTACTTTTGTATTCTTTGTGTAAATATCTGGCAGAGCAATTGCTGAGGCATAAGGCAGTTCTATTTTAACTTCTTAAAGTGTTTTTCTTGGATTGCTGTTGATTGGGAGGGTTTTGATTACTGATTCTTTTTTTTTTTTTCCAGTTATCAGTCTGTTCAAGTTTTCTATTTCGTCCTGTTTCAGTTTTGGTAGCTTATATGTTTCTGGGAATTTATATATTTCTTCCAGATTCCCCAATTTGTTGGCATATAATTTTTCATATTTTTTAATAATTGTTTGTATTTCTGTGGTTTTAGTTTGATCTTTGTCTCAAATTCATGATATTATTTTTGGGTCCATTCTCTTTACTCTTTAATAATTATGGCTGGAGGTTTATCATTTTTATGTCAATTTTATTAACTCTTTTAGAGAACCAGATTATATTTTCATTGATCTGTTCTACTGTTTTTATTTGTTTATATATCATTATTTTTGCTCTAATCTTTTTTCCCTTTTAATTTAATTTTTTAAAAATTTTATTTCTCTTCCTCTGCCAGCTTAAGTCTTCATTTGCTGTTCTTTTTCTACCTCCTTTAGGGGTAAGGTGGTTGTATGCTTGAGATTTTTCTTGTGTCTTGACCTAGGCTTGTATTTGCTCTATACTTCCATTTTATAACCACTTTTGTTGCAGCACAAAGGTTTTGGACTGTCATGTTTTCATTTTTTTAAAGTATCTTTGAAAAACATAATATTTAATTATCATAGCATGAGGTACTTTTAATGGCACATTCCAATTTGACAATAAATTAAAAAAAATAAAAACAAACAAACAAACAAACAAATAAATAAAGCATGTGAGTGAAAATATCACTTAATTTTCCTTTCAGAAATCAGTTTTTAATCTCGGTGTTGGAATGTGTCTTGTTTTCATTTTCATTTGCTTCTGTGTATTTCTTTATTTCTTTAAAAAATTTATTTGACATTCAAGTTAGTTAACATAAAGTGTAGTATTGACTTCAGGACTAAGTGATTCATTCAGGAGTAAGTGATTCATCTAACATTCAGAACTAAGTGATTTATCACTTACAGTTAACCCCCAGTGCTCATGCCCACAAGTGCTCTCCTCTATGCCTATCACCCATTTAGCCCATGCCCCCAGGTATCTCCCCTCCAGCAACCATCCGTTTGTTCTCTGTATTTAAGAGTCTTGTATGGTTTGCCTCCCATGTTTCCCTTATTTCTCCTATGTTCATCTGTTGTGTTTCTTAAAATTCACATATGAATGGAATCATACTATGTCTGTTCTCTCTGATTGACTTATTTTCCTTAGTGTCATACTGTTGCTCCATCCATGTTGTTGCAAATGGCAAGATTTTATTCCTTTGGATTGCTGAGCAGTATTCCGTGGTGTGTGTGTGTGTGTGTGTGTGTGTGTGTGTGTGTACCACATCTTTTTTAAACATTCATCCATGAATGGGCATTTGGGCTCTTTCCATAATTTCACTATTGATAGCACTGCTATAAACAATGGGGTGTATGTGACCCTTCAAATCAGCATTTTTGTATCCTTCGGCTAAATACTTAGAAGTAGAGTTTTTTTTTTTTGAGGAACTCAAGTACTATTTTCTAGTGTGGCTGCACCAGTTTGCATTTCCACCAACAGCTGCAAAAGAGCTTCCCTTTCTCCACATCCTTCCCAAAATCTGTTGTTTCCTGAGTTGTTAATTTTAGCCCTTCCAACAGGTGTGAGGTTTTATCTCATTGTGGTTTTGTTTTATATTTCTCTGATGATGGGTGATGTTGAGCATCTTTTCATGTGTTTATTAGCCACCTGGATGCCTTCTTTGGAAAAATGTATTCTCATGTCTTCTGTCCATATCTTCAATGGATTATTTGGTTTCTGTGTGTTGAGATTGATATGTTCTTTAAAGATTTTGGATACTAACCATTTATCTGCCAAGTCTTTTGCAAATATTTTCTCCCATTCCATCAGTTGTCTTTTAGTTTTGTTGATTATTTCCTATCCTGTGCAGAAGTTTTTTTTATCTTGATGAGGCCCCAAAAGTCCAGTTTTGCATTTATTTCCCTTGCCTCTGAAGACATGTCTCGGAAGAAGTTGAGTGTTAGAACTCATACGTGAATTCAGCAAAGTTGCAGGATATAAAATCAATGTACAGAAACTGGTTGCATTTCTATACACCAACAATAAAGCAGCAGAAAAATAAATTAAGGAATTGATCGCATTGACAATGGCACCGAATACCATAAGATATCAAGGAATAAACCTAGCCAAAGAGGTAAAAGTTATGTATGCTTAAAACTATATAAAGTTTATGAAAGAATTTGAAGAAGACACAAAGAAATGGAAAAACATTCCATACTTGTGGATTGGAAGAACAAATATTGTTAAAATATTTATAATACACAAAGAAATCTCCACATTCAATAAAATCCTTATCAAAATACCACCAGCATTTTTCACAGATATACAACAAACAATCTTATGATTTGTATTAAACCAGAAAATACCCCAAATATCCAAAGTAATGTTGGGAAAGAAAACCAAAGCTGTAGGTATCACAGTTCAGACTTTAAGCTGTATTACAAAGTACTGGCACAAAAACAGACACACAAATCAAAGCTATAGAATAGAAAACCCAGAAATGGACCCACAAATGGATAGCCAACTAATCTTTGACGAAACAGGAAAGAGTATTTAATGGAAAAATAGACAGTCTCTTCAGCAAATGGTGATGGAAAACCAGACAGTGACATGGAGAAGAATGAAACTGGACTACTGTATTATACCATACAAAAAACTAAATTCAAAATGGATGAAAGACCTAATGCTAGACAGGAAACCATTAAAATCTCAAAGGAAAATAGCAGTTGACTTTGGCCCCATCAACTTCTTGTGTTATTTCTTATTTAATTTCCCTGTTAAACCATTCATTCTTTAGTATGATGTTCTTTAAACTCCATGTTTACCCCCTTCCCTCCCACCCCATCCCCCTTCAGTCCATGATTCGTTTCCAGTGATGGTCATGGTGGGGGGCACTTGTAGGGAGAAGCACTGGGTGTTATATGGAAACCAATTTGACAATAAAAAATGGAAAAAAATCCCCTCCATGTTTAGTGGTGTTGCCAATTTTTTTTCTTGTGGTTGACTTAATGTTACATAGATTTGTGGTCTGAAAATATGTATGGGATGATCTCGATTTTTTTGTACTTGTAGAGAGGTGATTTGTGACCCAGCATGTAATGCCCATTAGCATGACAAATTGTTCTCTATCCCCTAACTTTCAATCTACAGGGGGCTTTAGGTCTAAAATGAGTCTCTTATAGGCACCATGTAGATGGGTCTTATATATATATTTCTTCCTTTCTGATACTCTGTATTTTGATTGGAGCATTCACTCATCTACATTTAGTGTGTTAATTGAGAAACATGAATTATTACTCATATATAGTGTGACTATAAGATCCTTGTTTCTAGGGATTTTCTCTTTCCTTTCTAGTCTTTGTTGTTTTTGGTCTTTCTTTCCCACTCATAGCCTAGAGTTCCCACAATGTTTCTTGTGAGATGGATTAGAGCTCATGAAGTCTTTAGTTTTTATTGTCTGGGAAAATCTTTATCTCTCCTTTTTTTCTGAATGACAGCCTTAATTGATAATGTATTCCTGGCTGCAGATTTTTCACATTCAACATGTTGAATATAACATGCCACTCCCTTCTGTATTCCCAAGGGTTTGTGGATAGAAGTGCTGCTAACGTTATTTTTCTTCTCTTTAAGTTTGGGACATCATCTCCTTTCTTGGTTGCAAATTTTTTCCATTATCTTTGTATTTTCCATAATTTACTATGATATGTCTTGATGTTGGCCTCCTTTTGTTAATTTTGATGGGCATTCTCTGTGTCTCCTAGATATGGATGTATGCTTCCTTACCTAGGTAAGGGAAATTTTCAGGAATAATTTTCTCTGATAAACTTCCTATTCTCTTTTTCCTCTCTTCTCCTGGGACTCCTATTTTACAAATATTATTACCTTTATGAAGTTTCTGAGTTCCCTATGTTGATATTCATGATCCAATATTATAATTTTCCCTCTTCTTTTCCGCCTCTTTATTTTTAATAATTTTATCTTCTATATGGCTTTTTTATTCCTCTGTTTTCCCCATCATTATGGTCATACATCAATTTGCATTTGCAATTTGCATTTGCATCATTTGCCTCTCAATTATACCATATTTTATTTTAGGCCTGACTAGATTTTAGGTCTTCTATCTTTGGAGTAAGTATGTCACTGATGTCTCCAATGCTTCTCTCAAACCCAGCTAGTGTCCTTAGAAATATTGTTCTAAATTTTGTTTGAGGCATATTACTTATATCTGTTTTGACTAGATCCCTGGCAATGACCTCTTATTGTTTGTCCCTTTGGGATTAATTCCTCCATTTTGTCATTTTGTATCAGTTTCTGCCTTCTTCTGTGTTTTAGGAAAGGCTGTTATGTTTTCTGCTTCTAAGAGTAATGGCTTTATTAAGAAGAGTTCACATACTGTCTTGGGTGTGGCACTTCAGGAAGCATTTCTTGTGTGCTGTGTGCATTGTGCTGTCATGTATTGACTGCTCTGTCCCTCGGGTGTGTCATCTACAGATCTCCTTGCCGCCAGTTGGGAGTGTTTATTTATTTATTTTTATGTATTTAAATTTATTTATTTAAATTCAAGTAAGTTAACATACAGTGTAAAAAAATATAATTTATAGTCAAATTGGCTAACATACAGTGTGTAAAGTGTGTTCTTGATTTTTGGGGTAGATTCCCATGGTTTGCTTACACACAACACCAAATGCTCATCTTGTCCACTGTGTTGTGAATTTTAATGAGGTGTGTTTTGGTCTGTTTGTTAAAAGAGGCTAAATCTTATTTTCCCTAGAGTTGAAAATTTGCAGCACTCTGTGGGCAGTAGACTCAGCAGTTGCAGGGATTTGTGCTGATCTTGGGGAGGGGCCCACTGCTGTTCTGGTTCCCAGGTACACCTGCATTAGTGAGGAAACACCTGAGGAGAGCAGGGGTGTGTGGCTTGATTTAAGCTCGCCAAGCCTCCACTGGAGGGTGCTGTGCTGCTCACTGAAGAGTGTCCTTGCTGATGGGTGGGGGGGATATAATGGCATCAGCCCATTTTCTCTTGTCCCTGGAGAGGGAGTCCCCACTGCCATCCCTAACCCACCTTCCTTCTGGTAACCAACAGTTTGTTATGTATAGTTAAGAGTCTGTTTCTTCATTTGTTTCTCTCCCTTTTTTTTCCCTTTGCTCATTTGTTTTGCTTCTTAAATTCCACACTTGAATGAAATCATATGGTATTTGACTTTTTTGGACTGACTTATTTCACTGTACATAATACTCTCTAGCTCCAACCACATCCTACAAATGGCAAGATTTTGTTCATTTTTATGGCTGAGTAATATTCCATTATATATCTCACTTATTTTTCCCATTAATAAGTCCATGCACACTTGGGAGGAGTCCTAATTTGGCTATTGTAGATCATGCTGCTATTCACATTGGGGTCCATGAATTCCTTCTATTAGTATATGTGTCTTCTTTCAATAAATACTCAGTAGTGTCATAGCTAGGTCGTAGTGTATTTTTATTTTTAACGTTTTGAGGAATTTCCATACTATTTTCCAGAGGGACTGCATACCTGCTCACACCATATCTCCTGATTCAAAGAGCTCTTTATGGCTTCAGTTCTGGTGTAAGTTGTGTAGGTCTTATTGCAGAGGATTGTGAGATGTCCAAGAGGACTTTTGTGATGAGAGTTAGCCCCAGGGTATGAACCTGTGCTTCTCCCCATGGGACCTACTGCCCCCTGATACACCTGAAGGGCCCAGTGACCTTGTGAGAAATGTGGAACACCCCTGTAATGGGGACAGAATGATTTTGCTTGCTCTGGAGTTTACCTGAAGTATAGAGAAAATCAGGTTCAGTGAAGGTGTATTTTCAAGTCTCTAAGATGTCACTATCACTGCTTTCCTCCTGAGTCATCTCTGTGCTTATTTGTAAGAGCTTTGATGGATATACATGACATAGGATGAACTATAACATGCAGAAAGTGCAATATAATAACACTGATGAGAGAATCAACATATTCTAGAGGAAATAAATCAAATTTTCTTACATTTTTTCTGTACTTTCTTTCTAGTTGTAACTTCCCCTATTCCTTTATTCACCCTGTTCCCTCAGAACTATTGATCTTTATCATGTTTCTTCACATTATTTTTAAATTTCTAGAATATGTGCATGGGTAATTGTATTATATGTACTTTTATTTGTAGGGTTTATTTTGCTCAGCATAAATCTTCGTGAATACAACCATGACGCTGTGTAGCAGGAATCACTGGATTTGATGATTGGGAACATTACAAGATTGCATTAACAGAATTTTATTTTAATATTTAATTAATTACTATTTAAATAATAAATAATTTAATATCAATTAATTAATATTTTAATTTATATTTAAGTTGATTGAGATTGTGATTATTTCCAACTAATGGCTATTATATTAAAATTGATTCCGGCATGTAGATGTAGATGTGGAGCTCAGAGAATATATTGTTTATGTGCTTTCCACAATATCCAACTTGAAGAAGACACAAGGAACAAATTTCCATCAATGTAGAAGTTTCTGTGCCCTGATGAATTGTTTTTATTATTAGATGTTCATGGATGCTGGACTTGAAACATTGGAATATAAATAAAACACAATTGAGACTAGACATTTTTCTATGAAGATGTCCATAAGGATTCAGAGTAATGAGTTTAAAGACATGTTTTGTAAAATGTCAATCCCGAGATGTGATATAGGTGACAGTTTAATGGGAACCAAGAATTGTGTACATTTTAGCAATCTTTTACAAAACCAGCAAGTAACTCTAATCCTTGTCAATGATGGGATGTGATGAGTATAATTTTGTGTAAAAATAAGGTCTCATGGATAGTCTTATTTCCCATCTGGGATCTGTGTCTCTGTGGACCTGAGACAGTTCCAGTCAGGGGAACAAGAGAAAGGGTCAACTGGGACTTTCCTGCTTCTTCAGAAGTTACTTTCAGAAGAATCTATTCCTTCTTCCAGTCCCTTTTCATGTCTGCATGTGGGCCTTGGGAATGCTGACACCAGGTCTGTAATTGTTGGGAGTCACCAGGGGTTTGGAAATGACATAGAACTGATTTTAAATTAAGATACTGGAAGACCTTTGGTTGTCACATCCCTCATAAAATCTGCACTCTCTCGACTACTTGGTGGTACCAAGTGATTTCACAGCACATTAGCTAACTTTTCTATTATTGCACACTGCATTGTGTAGATGAATTGAGTATGTCCTTGAGTCAGTACTTGTGAGAACCCCACGAATAGAGTGAAGTTGTCTTCTCGTGTGTAACCAGCAGCAGCAGAAATCTGGGAAACTGAGCTGGGATGTGGCTGGAAGCCTATCATCAGGAGCTCTTTTAGATGGATTATATCCAGCATCCACCTGCCGTGGCATGTGAATATGCTTTATTTGTTGTACAAGTATTTGCTCCATGTCGTGAAGTAATTCCTTCACCAAAGCCTCTGACCCTTCCAGTTAATGAAAATCTTCATGAGTTTTGTTCCCATCCTGAGTTGTACCCTTTTTCTATCCAGTGACTGAGGCGCACACCTCACAGAGGTTATGGTAACACAATTCTGTATGCTATTTCTCCAACTCAAACACCACGAAGTCATCACACCCACAGTCTTCTGGAAAGGTGGAAAATACAGCACTCTTAGAGTTACAAGAAATCTCAGAAATGCATGGACTCTTTGTCCAAAGACATTCCCACTGGCTCTTACTTCCTTATGGTCCATGGACTCAAGAGCACATTACTTATCTCCCTATGACATGGTACCTGAAGGGCTATGCAAGTACAAACATTTCCTTCAATACCAGCATCTTCCCAATTGCACTGAGATGTGGGGACATTTTAAAAAGGATTCATGAGCACTTGTGGGGAGAAGCACTGGGTGTTATATGGAAACCAATCTGACAATATACTATTATTTAAAAAAAAGGATTCATGAATCATATCCACTCCTCTTACCTACAGGCTAAGAACACCTTTTTCGTTAACTTTAACACAGATTATTTTGAT
Source organism: Suricata suricatta (assembly GCF_006229205.1). Taxonomy (NCBI): domain Eukaryota; kingdom Metazoa; phylum Chordata; class Mammalia; order Carnivora; family Herpestidae; genus Suricata; species Suricata suricatta. The sequence continues at coordinate 22,102 of NC_043708.1, read as the reverse complement.
TTTCTTCTAGTAAATTTAATATTTTGGAGAAAATGTCATTAAACAAACTTCCCTTCAACTTCATTGAAGTAACTTATCAGGTACTTGTCACCACAAATGCAGCAGGAGGAAGCCAGAGAGTCAATACTTGGGATCATGTGTCAATAAAATCTTATTCTGTTCTGGTTCTGTAACTATGTTCACAGACTGGGTGGTTTTAAACCACGGACACTTGTTTGTCACAATTCTGGAGTCTGAGAAGTCTGAGGTCAAGGTGCAAGCAGATCTGGTGTCTGGAGAACACCCACGTCCTAGGTCGTCCCTCCCCTGTCACCCCATATGGGACCGGGGCAGGGAGCTTTCCTATTACTGGTGTATAAGGGCACTAATCCCATCATGAGGCTGCTTCCTCCTGACCTAAGTGCTCCCCAAAGGCCCCCCTCCTCTTCCTCCTATCACATTGGTGTTAGGTTTCTACCTTGGGATGTTAGAGGACACACACTGAACTGATACCAGCTCATGAAGGATCGTTTAGTTCTTCCAGAGTGTTGGAAGCTGCTTTCATCAAACACCTCAAACTGAGGATTCTCTTGGATCCAGTAAAAGCTTCTGGTCTTTGCCTGCACACAGCAAACACAAGACCTTCAGAGCATGCTAGTGACCTTGGGGATTTGGCAGCTTTCAGCCTAAACACCGAGTAAGACGTCTGTCCATTTGTAATAGCTTTGTTATTGTGCACTTACATATAAACATTCTCAGTTTCTAGGGACTCTGATAGGATTCTACACATGATGGTCACCAATGTTTCCCTTCACTCATTTTATGGCTGTTACATGGAATTAGTCATCAGACTCTCTCTTCTAATTTTCTTTACTGATACCATAAGTCTCATTCTTCCCTCTGCTCCTACACCACTCATAGGAAATGTCTTAAGTAAGTGTCAGTTCTCTGACTTTGATGGTACCACTTTTCTACCACTGACCCATAATAAAATCCCTGATTTACTGTACTTTCTTGAATTTATTAAAGCGTTTCTGACATGCTGTGTGGCATTCCCTGACATCTACAGACACCTCAATGAGTAGGTGATAAACGTTATATTCTCTTGCTATGTATGTGTCTTAACATCTGATTCAACAATTATACCAAGTTGGATGAGGGTCTCTCTGCCTCTAGGTCATGTCAACTGAAATAGATGGTGTGACGTGGTGTCCACACAATGATCAACACTGGGGTCATTCTTCTCTTGCTTTGGCTTATAAGGTCCATGTTGCCTGATGTCTAGCATGCAGTTTATGATGCTGCTATAGCTCATAAATTGGGCTGTTTGGTGCTAAGTTGTTGAGTGCAACTGAAGATTTTTACAAATTTAGTGAATTTACATCAGAATATCTATACTTAATTATCATTTACAGAAACAATTAGGCAAGTGTCAGTGACATTCTGTCTTTTATGCATGTAAATATAGTTTTCTTCTATTACAGCTAATGCTACTATTCTGAGGCTTATGAGGTAGTGACAAATCATGATTCTAGAGAGACAGCCCTGGGGAAACCACGTTACGGAGAGGAAGCCCCAAACTGTTACAAGAAACATGCATTTAACCTCCACCTGCACCTTCTCTTGGAATGGAAAGAGTATTGTTGGATCTTGAGTGCAACCTGCTGACCTGAGCACCCCCTAGTGACCTGAGCATGCCCTGGTAACCTCAGAACCTCTTGGTGACCTGAGCATCCCCACAGTCCAGCACCTCCTGTGTCCTTGCAGAGAAGTTTGTGTCTAGGCTCACACTGATGGCCCCTCACTGTGTCTCCAGCACAGTAATCCACCGCCATGTCCTCAGCTCTCAGGCTGTTCATCTGAAGATACAAAGTGTGCTTGGTGTTGTCTCGAGATGGTGAATCAGCCCTTCACTGAGTCTGCATTGTATGTGCTGCTTCCATCAGTATTGATATATGAGACCCACTGGAGCCCCTTTCCTGGATCCTGATGGACCCAGGTCATGTCATAGCTACTAAAGGTGAATCCAGAGGTGGCACAGGAGAGTCTCTGGGAACCTCCAGGCTTCACCATGTCTCCTCCAGACTCCACCAGCTGACCTTTACACTGGACACCTGCAGACACAAGACATTCTGGTAAGGAAACTGTCACACATCCACTGCTTCTCACTCATATCCACTCACATACTGAGGGTCTCATTCACCATGAATTACCTTTTAAAACAGCAACAAGGAAAACCCAGCCAAGCACAAACTCCATGGCGAGATGTCTGTGTTCTGTCCTGATCACCAAATGTGAACAGCTGGGAATCCTGGAGCTGAGGCTCCTCTCCCAACTGCAGGGTCTGGGCTGGGCTGGTTTAATCAGCACAGGGAGGGTCCTATTTGTATGTCCTCTGACTATATAGTTAATATTTGACATAGAATCCTCAGAAGGACAGTGAAGCAGAGCAAGTTGAGGGACCAAGGAAAGTCTGGTACCATGATATCTTTCAGGAAATTGTGATTTATTATTTTGTGATTTGGCTGCAGTAAATATTTAACACTCAATACCTTCCTTATTTTCTCATAATCACCCAAACTTGTGATATAGGTACCAATTGACCATATTATACAAGTGAACAGATACATATTGCGGCATAGAGGGATTAGGTGAGTGTCCAAGAGCACACATGAGGTGAGGGTGATCCCAGCACCTGTCCTTTACCCCCCATCACAAGACCCACCTGCTTCCCTGAACCATTTCCAGGACAGGGTTGAACATGCCCAGTGAGGTTTGTAGGTTCCTGACCTTCTAGAAGTCCCAGTAAAGTGAAGTGTGGAGATGAGGTATTTTCTGTCACAGGGAATTGGATGTACGAAGTCTTAACAGATTCACAGAAGTTATGGATACACTGGGAGTTTTCAAAAACCACAAGGGTTCATTTACACATGATCTCTCTGGACATCAATGGAAAGCCCCAATACAAATAAAATGGTTGAATTCTGAGTAAAATATTTTAAAGTCAGAACATTTGAGAACATTAAGGAAGCTGTTGTTTAAAAATATTTATTGATCTATGAAATGGAGATCATTGTTCTTGTAAACTCACATTTATTGTGACAATGATCTAAGAAACATTTATCTCAGTGCATGACACTTGGCAAGTTTGAGTATTCCCATTGTGATGGCTCATTCCAAACGGGAAGAAACTTGTGTGTTTCCATAGTTTTTACAAACTCTTACCTGTGTTCATGTAGAAGAAGTTTGCAGAACATGGAGCTGAAAACGCTTGAGAGGAGACCAGCCCTCAACCAACCTCTTGCCCTGGGTTATGCGCTCCTTCGTTCCTGAGTTGTCCTTGGTGGTTGTGAGCTCCCCCTAGCGGTCCTCATGCAACTGTTGTTTCGTAGACCCCCTGCAGAGATACAGGAGCTCCTTTTCTCTCCTTCCCATTTATCCAACATGCAAGGGTGAGACCCTTCCAGCTTGAGCAAGGCAGACCCTCCTTTTCAGAGGATGTCTCCTCCCACTTATGTCCTATCTCTGACAGATCACTCTGAACCTTGCCTATAAATCTCCAGCTATATTTTCTGTAATCATAGATGAGCCAGAATCTTGAGTAAAGTCTTCTTAATCAGTTTGCAAGAGTAAGAAGAACTTTTTATTTAAAGCTGGAGATAGGGGTGCCCTGATGGCTCATTAAGGTAAGCATCCAATTTGGTTTCTGCTCAAGACATGATCTCACAGTTTGTGGGTTCAAGCCTTTTGTCAGGTTCTGTGCTGACAAAGTGGAGTCTTCTGGGATCTTCTCTGCCTGCACCTCCCCTGTGCGCTCGCTCACTCTCTCTCTCTCTCT
>NC_043708.1:12547-18185 GCF_006229205.1 Suricata suricatta | reverse complement strand
TATATATATATATATATATATATATATATATATATATATATACCACATCTTCTTGATGCATTCATCAGTTGATGGGCATTTAGGCTCTTTCCATGATTTGGCTATTGTTGAAAGTGCTGCTATGAATTGGGGTACATGTGCTCCTATGCATCAGCACTCCTGGATCCCTTGGGTAGATCCCTAGCAGGGCTATTGCTGGGTCATAAGGGAGTCCTGTTGATAGTTTTTTGAGGAACCTCCACACTGTTTTCCAGAGCAGATATACCAGTTTACATTCCCACCAACCATGTAGGAGGGTGCCTGTTTCTCCACGTCCTTGCCAGTATCTATAGTCTCTTGATTTGTTCATTTTAGCCTCTCTGACCGGTGTGAGGTGGTATCTCTGTGTGATTTTAATTTGTATTTCCCTGATGATGAGTGATGCTGAGCATTGTTTCATGTGTCTGTTGGCCATCTGGATATCCTCTTTGAAGAAATGTCTATTCATGTCTTCTGCCCATTTTTTTTCACTGGATTACTCACTTTTTGTGTGGGGAGTTTGGTGAGTTCCTTGTAAAATTTGGATACCACTGTTTTATATGATATGTCATATCTTTTCCCATTCTGTCAGTTGCCTACTAGTTTTCTTGATTGTTTCCTGTGCAGTGCAGAAGTTTTTATCCTGATGAGGTCCCAATAGTTCATTTTTTCTCTTGATTCCCTTGCTTTTGGAGATGTGTCGAGTAGGAAATTGCTGCAGTTGAGGTCAAGGAGGCTGTTTCCTGCTTTCTCCTCTAGGGTTTTGATGGTTTGATACAGAGATAGATGATAGATAGATAGATAGATTAGATAGATGATAGATAGATAGATAGACAGGTAGATTAGATAGATGATAGATGATAGATAGATAGATAGATAGATAGATTTCATCCATGTCAGAGTTAATCCTGTCATTAGTGTCTACATGGATGAAGCTTAAAGACATTATGCTAAGTTAAATAAGTAAGACAGAGAAAGACACTTTCTATATGATTTCACTTACATGTGGAATCTAGAAACACCAAATTCACAGAAACAGAGAGTGCCAATGGTGAGTTCCAGGGACTGAGGGGCAGGGAAAATGGTGGGGCATTGCCCATTGGTTCCAAACTTCCAGTTAGAAGATAGATGAAAATCTTCCATGGATCTAATGTACACTATGCTGACTATTGTTAACATACGGTATGGTAAATTGAATGTTGCTTTATGTTCTCACCATAATTAGCTGAAGAATGTACTGACTAACTTCAATGTGGTAAACGCTTCACAATACATACATGTATCAGGTCGTCACATTGTACACCTTAATCTTCCATAATGTTGTATTTCAATGACATCTCAATAAAGGTGGGGCAAAAAATATATCCCGAGAAGACATTCCTATACATGTTTGGCTAGCAATAATTTAACTATACATGGATGTGACTGCAAGTCATACAATATATGATATTAACCCTAAAGATGTTTTATTCACGGAGAAGATTTCATACAAGTGTGAATGTGACTGTGTTGGTGGGAAAGTTTCATTTGATTCTGTACATCCATTGGAACAATAGCCATAACAACAGAAGGTATTAGGACACCAGTGCTAAGTAGAGATAGTGGCATGTTGAAGAAATTAAAGACATTATGGCTAGAGATTAGATCATGAGCAATTTGGAATGGAAAAAAGAGTGGTGAGCATTTTTCCTTATGGTGATTGGAACATAAGATCTATGTATTGTTTGCTACATCTCATAGCTTTTCTACCCCAATTCCCGTATGAATGGCTTCCTTTGTGCTTAGTTGATACTTTGTAGTGACACATTTTCATTTGCCTCTTAGTTCCTTTTGTGCGCATTCTTTAGATAGATCCTTTGGGGTTACTATGCCCTTGTACGAAACACCCTAAAGCCATAACAGTCTTTTGTCAGCTGATAACTACTTAAATTCAATCCCAAGGAAAAGTACACTTTAATAGCTCCACACCACTCCCCACCCTACTGATGACACAGATCACATCTGTATGTATTGTGTACCCATGAGCATTGATTTAAAATCACACCTGATGCTTTTGTCTTTTAAATCTCACAGAAGAATTGAAAGTATAGTAGAGGGATATTGTCAGCATCATAACAGCCTAAGATGTCCCTGTGTTATCTCTCACACCCCTTCAAAACTTGGAATCCATCCACAAACAAATGTACATTTTTGGGCACTGTGGGATCCAGCTCCATATACCAATGAACCCCTGAAGAGTCTTGCCTACACATGCATAGGCGAACAGACCTGAGTCCTGGCTATGGACTCTACAGCGACCCATGAACCTGCTCCACCATTCTTGTCTGTAATCTCCGAGGCCCTGGGAAACAGTCTTGGATAATCACACGTGTACCAGAGCCTTTGTGGAAGTCCAACTTTCCAAAGAAAGTGAAAACATTAACTTGAAAAGATATCTTCATCTTCCCCCCCCCTTGTGCTTTGTAGCATTATTTACAAGAACGAAAACACCCTAAGTGTCCATGGACAGAAGAATGCATAAAAAGAAATGTGGCCTGTGTGCCCACTGGAATACTATGATTCATCCATGAAAAGGAATGAAAACTTGCCCTTTGAGACAACATGGGTAGATTCTGAGGGCATCATGCTAAGGGAAGTACGTCAGACATGTGAGAAATAAAATGGGTATGTTCTGGTGTAGGAGATTACAGGGAACACATTGCAAAGCAGAATACTACTTTCTGGCCTTGCTGAAAACAGCAGGCAATGCTTTGATTACCTGGTTAATGTGTATCTAGGAGGCATTCACTTCCCTTGTCTGGTTAATGTGTGTGTAGGGGCCAATCACTTCCTTACCCAGTTAATGTAAATCTAGGGGGCGCTGACTCTGCTGATCTAGTTCCTGTATGTCTAGGGAGCACTCACTTTGCTTATCTATTTAATATAAATCTAGGGGCACTCATTTCACTTCTTTAGTTAATATAAATGTAGGGGGCATTCACTTTGTTTATTTAGTTAATGTCAATTTAGGGGACAAGCTACATTCCCCATACCTAGTTAATGTTAACCTAGGGGTCAAACTACCTTCATTTATCTAGTTAATGTAACTCTAAGGGGCACTTACTTCACTTATCTAGTTAATGTAATTCTAGGTGGCACACTACATTTCACTTATCTAGTTAATATTATTCTAGGGGACACTCACTTCACTTCATCAATGTAAATCAGTGTAAATCTTGGGGGCACTCACTTCTCTGATCTAGGTAATGTGTATCTAGGGGGACCTCAGTACACACATAACGAGCTTTGGTTTCTTTCCCCTGTTCATCCAGTTCCTGGAAACTTAGTTCTTTGTCCACAAGAACAGTTTATGGAGATTTTCTTCCTCCCCTTCACCTTCCTAGGCTCTGGGTTCAGCCACGTTCTGCTTTTCAGCTCAGACCCAACACTAGACTTGAAACCCACTTTGCTGTGTGCTTGTGTGTAGACTCTCATCAATTAGTGGGTGTGTCCTGTGGGTGCTAGATCCTCCACAGAATCCATTCTTATTTTATCCTAAAGGTAAACCCACATTGCCAGCATACACATGGAGTTAACTAGATAGATGTAACATGTGTGTCCAAACAGACAGAAAGGCTAATGTTCCTCCACAGTTCACTTCACATCCTTCTGTAGTTTACTAAGCGGGTGGTCAGGGAAGCTGTTTGGCCCTGCCTCCCAAACATTCTTGGATACGTCCTTGCTGGGAACATGGGATGTGGCTGCATGGGAATTGCAGGAGGGAAGTGCTAGGAAAGTTTGATTACCAGTTTGCCTTGGAACGTGTACACAGGGCAGTCTAATACTTCATGTAATCATGTGTCTTTGAGACAAATGACATGCATAGGGACACACTGGTACAACTTATAAGATTTCCTATGCAAACAAAAGGATTCTCAATATGAATGGAAGTGAAAATCCTGTTATGTACTTCATATGTTGTATATCTATCAGTGAATTATGGGATAAAGTCTTATTCCAAAATAATTTCTGAAGCACTTTAGTTTTGAAAGTCTCCTAATCCATGATTAAAAGTTGTAAATGTTTAGTTTGGGATAAAATAGATACTAATATCACTTTTTATGATCTAGAATATATTCTAGAAAACTGTAAAAATAGTAAAAATATTTAGAAAATGGATCTCTAACTCTTCACAGGCTCAATACTGCAGGATTATTCTAGAAGGTTCTTGGGAGAACCAAAGTGGACATACTAGGCAGATCCTTATCTAAAGTTGAGCTCACTGAAAAATAGACAAAAAAAGATGAAGGGTTCGCATTCATTGGGTTCCCTCTCTTTGCCAGAGTCATTGATAGGCACTTCTGCCTACCTTTCAGATTTATTTCATTGGATGATATTTTAGTCTCATGGTCTCAGTCTTCCACATTTGGAAATTTGTTCTCCAGGGTGGCACACTTGCACTGGGTGGTATCAAATCCCTGTTACCTTCCTTCACAGCCCACAGACACCTGAGTATCAGACAGTCAATGTGGGTAGGTGGTAGCCTTCCACCACCCTGAAACCACCTTAGATTTTGGGGAAGGATGTTTCCTGGAAATGAGAAAAAGTTCACTGTGCAAGAACACAGTTTTGGGGAAAACTTATGAATTTGTCCCTAAATGAGCTGCAACAATTTCCCTTAATTCTGGGACTGGACACCTAGGCTCAAGACACAGCTGTTGGCTCAGGTCCTCTGCACAGAGTCTTGGGCTCAGTTTGGGCTCTTATAGGGTTACAAAAATACATAGAGGCCACAATCATGCGGTTTTAACTTTTATTTCAGAGTGCTGGTCAGTGGCCCAGCAGAGACCTGGTGTCAGAGACATGATGTGCCTGGGGACCACTGTCTCCTGCAGACCTGCGGAAATGTGGATGTCAGCTATGCGGCTTCTTTATTGTATTTTCAGATGCTACAAGTGGATTGCAGGGTTCCGTGGGATGAATTCTGGATTGTCCTCACCAATGATCTCTTCATTGACTTTCACTGTCTTGATAGTTTTGACATTTGTGGCAATGCCAAAGAGGAACACAGCGATTAAGGCATAAATTCTACCACAGATCACTCTGAGATACACCACTGATTCATGGCTTTGCCTGACTGACCGCATTCTTCTTGGAGGGGGTCCACTGTCCGTGCTCCCACCAGCACCTCGTTTAGTGCACCGTGGAGGATCCCAGCCTATGTGGCAATGGCAGTTCCTGTTATTGTTGCACATCCCTCTGTGACTGCATTTTTCAGGGATACAGTCATAATTCAGCAGAGCCACACTGCCATTGCAGTAGGTATCCTGACAGAACTTTCCAGGAGCACAGGGGGTACCAGTTCTCACATGACCAATATCAGTTGTTCCTGTGCTACGATGTGAATCCAGGCCAAAACACCAGAACCCTGAGATCTTAGATTGATGGAATCCAACATGCTCTTGCAACTGAGGGAGATGAGTGACATTACTGCACTGCAGCCTTCCACACTGCATGTCTGTGTGGGAACAGGGTTTAGATTTGAATTCCTCTGGGGATCTTCTGCAGTGTCCATATCGGCTGCCTTTTTGATTTATGATATAGCAGACATCTTCACCTTTCACAGCATTTTTTCCAAAGA
>NC_043708.1:11315-12447 GCF_006229205.1 Suricata suricatta | reverse complement strand
CACACCGAGGTCATCCCACGGCAGTACTCTGGAAGATCACATATATTTTGGATTGGTCTGCAGAGTGTCTCAGCAGCGGAATAGGTACAGTTCGTACAGCATCTGCCTGTGCTACATTTGCTGCCAGGGGTTAAGATACAATTACTTGCACAGCAGCGATTGTTGTAGCACTGCTTGAAGGAGCCACAGTCACACTGCTCGCCTGGTTCCACCTCATAGTTCCCACAACGATCGTGGGTCAGGCTTTTATTGAAATAGAACATATCTTGGATGAACATGCAGTTAGCTTTAGTAGCCACTACATTCTGCATATGAACAAAGGAACAGTTACTGAAAGAATCTGTCATCACAGGGTATCTATTCATAATGCAGGTGGACCTCCTCTGGCATACACAAAACGAATGGTCATAAAGAATACCAATAGATAAGGCAATTTTTTGTGTTACTAAAACAGACAACAATAAAAAATGTCTGCCTAGAGAAGCAAGAGAGATGAGGGATCTTTCGCTGCATATTCCATACATGACTGGCTGAAACTCAAGTTCATGTGGCGCATCTTTGTTCATAAGTAAAGTTGTGTGTGGTTTAAAAGCCCTAAACAAGTTTATTTCAAAATAGTTATGAATTGGACTCCCTGGAACGTGAAAACTGTCTAAGGCAACTGGATCTGCCTGATTATAAATGACCATGGAGGAAATATAATGCCTTATGTCAATACTTTGAAGCATTGAGTCAGTCAAACTAACTAGCCTTATTAAGAATTGGGCACATTTTGAGACGTTATTGAACACAGTATACATTGTTTTGGAACTGAGAGTGAGTCCTTTCAAAATTCCTTGATGGGATGAATACAACTTACTAGAGATCCTGGGGGCTCCACTGACATTTACTTGAGAGAGCAGGGGGTCCCCATCGTCCTTATACCTCAGTCTGTAAGTAGGTCCCGTTGCGTTGGTGTCTGCCACTATCTGAGAAACAACGTGTTCAAACCATTGGGAATCGCTGAGGGGTCTGATTTCATAGGCAAGGTCATCCAACTTCATGATACCTTCAAGGCCCCCATAGCACGTGTCCATGGTGACCATGGAAAGAGGAATCTCCTCCAGGTAGCCGAGGTAGTAACAGTCTGGAG
>NC_043708.1:0-11215 GCF_006229205.1 Suricata suricatta | reverse complement strand
GTTATGCGTTTGCAGGCCATTTGATCCTTTTAGTCTTTGCTTTGAAGCTTCCTCTTCATTTCCCAGCATTCCGTGTGATGATTGGTGAACCACAAGGTTGTATTTTATTTTTTTCTTATGCCAGCTGGTGAAAACAGAAACTACTGGTGACCGTGTGTGAGCCCCAGGGGTTTCCCCTCCAATCCTTTATTGTGGTTCTATCTTGACCTCTGGCAGTCTCCTCACATGCATGTGTTGTTCTCTTAGTTGGAGATGCAGGGGAACTGAGGTAACTTTAGCAGCTTGCACCATAGAATCTGCACATGATCAAAAGATGTTATCGACCATGCACTCCCTTATTTGATTAAGTACACTCTACTCCTTTAAAACCCCCAGGGTCAGGCATAAACCTCACTATTGGCTTTTGGACAAGAGTATGCATTCTCCCTACATGGCTGGCTTCCTGAATAAACCTCAAATTCCTTTACCACTAAAACCAAAACTCTGAACATTGACCTTTTGGCAACATGTAGCTGTATCTGGGTTTTGGTAACAATAAAACAGGGAGTGGTATGGCAGTTTCCAGGGGCTGGCAGGGAGGGACCATGAAGAGTAGCATCTCAAGGGCTATTATTTTCTGTGATGCAAAATGATTAAATTCTAGAGGTCTTCTCCATAACTTTATACTTGTAATTAATAATACTATAATGTATGGTTAAAATTTTGTGAAGAGGTTGGATCTCATGTTCAGTGAGATCTTACCACAATACAAAAATGGAAGACATAAATTTTGCTTCTCACATGAAAGTATGCTGAACTGCATGGATACACTCTCTACTAATAATTTAAAAATGATGTTTAAAAATTATTTACAGGAGCGCCTGTGTGGTTCAGTCTGTCAAGCATCGAACTTCAGCTCAGATCATGATCTCACAGTTCATTGGTTCAAACTCCACATGGGCTCTGTGTTGACATCTCAAAGCCTGGAGACTGCTTCAGATTCTGTGTTTTCCTATCTCTCTGCCCCCTCCATGCTCATGCTGTCTCTCAAAAGTAAATAAAATTTTTAAAAAATTAAAAAGTTTTTACATGTTTTGAATACTAATCCTAAGACTATGTCGTTTGTAAATATCTTCTCCCATTCTGTGGGTTGCCTTTTAGTTTTGTTGATTGCTTTCATCACTGTGCATAAGCTTGCTATCTTGCGGTAGTCCTCATAGTTCATTTTATGCATATATGTATGTATGTATTTAATTTTGAGCATGGCTGTGACCCTGACCCCTGACCAAGATGGTGACCCTAGTCATGACCCTGACCATGACCTGTGCCAAGAACTCATCTGTGTGCCTAGACCTCAGTGGTTCCCGAGACATATATAAAGCCCAATACATGGAAAGCTAAAAGTTTTTTTTTTTTTGACACAGAAGCACATCTATCAAATCTGATGACCAATATAGCTGAAAAGACACAGCACAGCATCTCTCATGAAATCTGAAGTTCATCTTTAGGCATGAAAATAGAATTGTCCATATTTTATGAAGACCATACCATGAAATTGTATAACCAGAGTCTATAAATTTAAAAACAAGAAAACACTGAATTACCAGAGACCAATTAGAAAACAAGTCAACACTGAGAGAGACCAGAAAAAAACAAGAGTTTTAAGTATATTGTAAATCAATAAATTATTCACGGGCAACCAGTCATCATAAAAATCAAAATTATAGCTAAAGGAGTGGGACCCATAAAAAGAAATAGTATAAATAGACTTTGTGAAAATCAAATATTATTTTCTGCCAATCAATAGCCGTAGGACAAGTTACAGAGTAAGAGAATAGTCAAAAATTGCATAACCTCCAAAGGACCTGCATCAGGTTTATGTTAAGAACTCTCAACACTCTAGCAAGAAAGGCAACAACCTTCTATAAAAGTAGCACAGCCTTGTAAAGACATCCCATCCAAGAGGGTATAGACATGTTAGGTAAGGACAGGAAAAGACTCTTCACATCATGGATTGTCAGAGAAATTCAAATCAGGAACACAGAGATGCCCTATACATGCATCACAATGGCTCAGGTATTAGGGAACACTGACAATACCATGCAGATGAGCATATAGCACACGTAGGGCCTTAAACACTGCAGGTAGGGTTGAAAAATGAACACCAGCTCTGGAAAACTGTTGACTGTCCCTTATGAAATTATGCATAAATGTCGTAATATGTAACCTGTAAATACCACTCCCAAGTGTTTGCTCTAGAAGAAAGAAACCCAATGTTCACAAAATAACAGTTTTGTAAATATTTATAGGATCTTTATTAGTGTTAGAAGCTAAGAATAAACCAAAAGTCTTTCTAAATGTAAAGGAATGAACCAAGTTCAAAACTTTTTATCAATGGGATGCTTGTATCCCTCACCCCCCACCAATGGTGAAGAGGTGTCAACTTTTGTGTCCCCCTCTCAATGATGGGGGCACCTCACATAAATGATGGAGCAATGTCAGGCCAGTAACCCCCATCAGTGAATGGGAACCCCCATTTGATGATGGAGACACCCCCTATTGATGATGGAAGGGTGTCAATCTTACATCTCATCGACCAAGGAGGCACTCCCTGATGGATGATGGATGAGTGTCACACTTGCACCCTTCCATCGAAGATCAGGTCATCCCACCATCGATGATGGAGGGACTGTCTCTTTGACGATGGATGGCTGTCATGCCTGCACAAAGGGGCACTCCCCTATCGATGATGGAGACACCCAGTCAATGACCGGGGGGTGTCATGTACTCACCCCCAATCGACGAAGGGGTACCCCAAATTGAGGATGGAGGCACCCCACAGTCAATGATGTAGGCACCTTCCCATTGATGACACACCCGCACCCACCATTGCAAAGTGGCACACCATCATCGTCCATGGAGGCATACCCCCATCTACAATGGAGGTGTGTCATGCCCTCACCCCCACAGTGATGAAGAGGCACCACACCATTGATGAGAGGCTTCCCGCCCTTTGACGAGGGATGGGTGTCATGCTTGCACCCCAATCAATGGAGGGGCACCCCATATCGATGCAGGAACACTCCACATCAATGATGGATGGGTTTCACACCTGCACCCCCATTGACAAAGGAGGAACCTATTCATCAACGATGGAGGGGTGTCACGCATCCAACACCATATCAATGATGGTGTCACACCCATTCGAACATGGAGGCAGCACCCCACTGACGATGGAGGAGTGTCAATGCTTGCACCCCCCTTACCCTCATGGTGGCAGGGTGTGGTGCTTGCACCACTTCGCCCATGGTGGAGGGATGACATCTCTATTAAATCAGATGTTACTGTGGAGTTCGGGTCCCAGGTCGGGCTCCCGGGGTGTGTGAGTTCGAGCCCCATATTGGGCTCCAGCGGTATGCGAGTTTGAGTCCTGCATCGGACCTGCTCTTGCCTGGCATCTGACTCCTTTGCTCTCCGAGTTAGAGCTCTGCATCAGGCTCCCTTTTTGTGCGAGTGTGAGCCCCTCAAGGGGCTTGCTCGGTGTGCACCTTCCAGCCCTGCGTTGTGAGAGCTTGAGGCCCTGTCAGGCTCCCATGGTGTGCCTGTTTGCACTCTGCGTTGGGCTTCCACGCTCTTGGAGTTTGAGCCTGGTGTCGGCCTCTCCCAGTTTGGAAGTTTAAGCCTGGCGTTGGGCTCCCATGGTGTGCCTTTTCGAGCCCTGCGTGGAGTCCCACGCTTTCTGAGTTGGAGCCCCTTGTCGGGCTCTCTTTTGTGCAAGTTTGAGTCCCGGTCGGGCTCAGTGCTGTTGGGTTGGAACTTTGTGCCTGCTTCAGTACCTGTGTCTCTCTCTGCCCCTTCTCCAATTGTGTTCTCGTTCTCTCTCTCTCTCTCTCTCTCTCTAAATAAAAGACACAAAAAAATTTAAACCAGCCGTTTCCTGGATGGCGGCCAGGAGGGGGCGCTGCCTCCACGGACCAGTTACCCCAGCGTCTCCTGCACTTCACCATTGCCTGCAGGGGGTGCTGGAGGGCTGCATCCTGAAGCCAGCACGCGCACGCGCACTCAGCCTGCCTCTCGCATTAAGAGTAGCTCTGCTTCCTCTGGACCGGCTGTGGGGGATTCGGACCGCGGCCGCAGGGACAGGAACCGGGTCTCCTCAGGACCCCCTTCGAAGGCTTCCGGAGAACTTGTGGCTGTGGCCACGCTGTCAGGAGCCCCGCCTCCTCAGGACCCGCTGCGGAAGATTCAGGAGGATGTGGCCCAAGACCACAGGGACAAGAACCAGGTCTCCTCAGGACCCGGCGCGGGAGGAGCAGGTGCGGAGAAAGCGAAGCCGGGGGAGGAGGAGCTTCCGGAGCAGACACAGCTGTAGGGGAAAGTCGAGGTTCAGGGGATCCTGCGGGGAAAGGGCCCGGCGCGGCTTCGTGCGCGGTGACGCAGGGTTGTGCGCGCGGCCGTCGGGTCTTCCCTCTCCTGGCTCCCGAGCCGCGGGGCCGCGCGTCGGTGTTTCAGCTCCGTGCCGACACGGTTCCCGCTGCGTCCTCGCGCGGTTAGCGGTCGCGGGCAGGTGCGCGGGCGGTGCTCGGGCCCCGCCGCTGTGACCACGTGGGGTCCCCCCGCCTCCGCGCGCGGGTCGGGGTGTCTGTTACGTGTCTGACACAGAGTCGTGGGGATTTCTGTGCCGCTGGCTCCGGACCTGCACATCGCTCAGGCAGGACGGACATTGTCACAGGATGGATTCCTCCATGTCCAGGAGCACAGAGTAGCTTTCTGTCCCTGTGCGTCTCCCTCCATTTCTGTCCCCAGTGTCCTGTCGTCCTCGGAGAGCAGGTCTGTCATCTCCTCGCTTCGCTTTCCTCCCGGGCACTTGGTTCCTTCTGATACCATTGTAAATGGTCCGGCTCTTCATTTCTCTTTCCGATGGGTCGTTCTGAGTGTGTAAATGTGCGCGTGGTGTTTCCGTGTTGATTTCATTTCCTGCCAGTGCACGTGTTTCTTAGTTCTGTTTACTGTAAATAGAGCAGCTCCGGTCTCTACCAGGAAACATGGGTTTCCTTGGGAAAAAGAGAGTGTCCTCCTGGGACTGGCGTCTTTCACACAGCATAATGACCGCGAGGTTCAATCCATGTAGTGGCGTGGGTCAGAATTCCCTGGTTTGTATGGCTGAGACGTATTCCGTTGTGTGTAGACCACATTCTGTTTATTTATTCATCTGTCAGCCGTCACTTGTGTTGCTTCCGTCTTTTGACAGTTGTGCAGAAGCTGCTCTAAGGGAACAAGAATATCTGTTCCAGGCTTTGCTTTCAGTGTCCCGAGGTCTGTGTGCAGAGGTGGGTTCTGCCGTAACTCTCTGCGGAACCGTTGTACTCCTCTTTACAGCCGCGCTGTTTTACTTTATTCCTTTAGCCACAGAATAAGATTGCTGTTTATGGGTCTGCCCCAGTTTGTTTCTCCATTCGGCCATCAAGGTGCATTTGCATAGTTTTTCTACCATTTGACTCTCGTGAACGGTGCTGCTGTCTGTGTTCGTGCATGTGCTTTTTTTTTTTTTTTTAAACAACTGTATCAGTTCTTCGGGATCTACAGCCAGGAATAGAATTGTGGAGCCAAATGGTCATTTTTGTTTTGATCTTTATGAGGAAATACCAAACTGTTTTACACATAGGCTCCCCCATTTTACATTTCCATAAGGGCAGTTTAAGGGTTCTAATTTCTCAACATCTTTGCCAACATTTGTTATATTGTAGTTTTCTGTATTATAGCAATGTTAATGCATGTAAAGGGGTATCTAACTGTGGCTTAAATCTTCATTTCCATATGGATTACTAATGCTTAACATCTTTTCATGTCTATTCACCATACATATGATCTCTCTTGGGAAAGTATATCCAAGTCCTTTGTCCATTCTAAAAATTGTGGGTGTTTTTGTCGTTTTGGTCGATGAGTTGTACAAGCTCTTTATATATTCTGTAAAACAGACTCTTACCAGACAAATAATGCACAGATATTTTCTTTCATTCTACGCATTGTCTTTTCACTTTTGTAATAGCAGCTTTTGAGGTATAAAGGTTTTTAAGGTTGAGGAAACTAAATATCTATTTTTCATCCCTTGCTTGTGCTTTGGTGTCACCTCTAAGAGCACTGTTAAACTCAATGCTCATGAAGATTTATTTCCATTTGTATCTCCTAGGAATTACAAGTTTACCTCTTATATTTAAGCCTTTGATCCACTTTGAGTTAATGTTCATATGTGGTGTGAAGGGGAACTTCATTCCTCTGCACATGGACAGCCAGTCCTCTAGCACCCTTTGTAGAAAAGACCATTGTTCCCCCAATGTCATGCTGTCCACCCTTGTCAAAATGTGGTTGACCAGAGATGAAAGGGTTTATTTTGGGGTATTCAATGAAGACAGTATCACAATGTCTCTTTTACTGTGACTTTGTTTTAAGATTTGAAATTGGGAGGTATGACCTTCTACATGGATTGTTTTGGTTGTTGTGTTTTCTAAAAAAATTTTTAAATATATATATTTTTTATTTTTGAGAGACAGAGAGAGACAGTGCGAGCAGGAGAGGGTCAGAGAGAGAGGGAGATACAGAATTTGAAGGAAGCTCCAGGCTCTGAGCTAGCTATCAGCACAGAGCCGACACAGGGCTCGAACCCATGAACTGTGAGATCGTGACCTGAGCCGAAGCTGGACACTTAACTGACTGAGCCACCCAGGCGCCCTTCGATTGTTTTCTTAATTTTGTGGTTCCTTGATTTTTCCATATGATCATTACCATTAGCATGTGAATTTCTTCCCAGAGGATTTTGAGAATTTTCCTGGGAATCCATTGAAATGAGATGTTGCATTGTATGCTGTTGGCATTCATCAATAGTATGCTTTATATTATCGTTAACTTCTTTTAGCAGTGTTTAGGGTTAGGGGTTGGGGTTGAGGGTTAGGGTTAGGGGTTAGGGTTAGGGTCAGGATCAGGTCAGGGGTTAGGAGTTAGGGGTTCGGGTTAGGGGTGGGTTTAGGGTTAAGGGTTATGATTAGGGTTTAGGTTTTAGGGTTGGGTAGGGTTATGGTTTAGGGTTACCAATTAGGGATTATGGTTAGGAGTTGGTGTTGTGGTAAGTGGTTGGAGGAAGGATAAGATTAGGGTTTAGGGGTCATGGTTTTGGGTTTAGGTTTGGAGTAGGCATAGGTGTTATGGGTTAGGGTTTCTGGTTAGAGTGTTAGGGGTTTTGGGTATGTGTCAGGTGTTTAGTTAGGGTTAGGGATATGGTTACAGTTAGGGTTAGTTCCTTGGAGGCTCCAGACACGGAAGCCCCAGCACTTCTCGGTCTACCTGGATGGCTAAGTTGCGGGTGCATAGAAGGGTGCTGCACAGGCTTAGTCTTTGGGTTCCCAGCACAACCGTCTTTGGAGGCCAGGCTACAGTTGGGCCTCAGAACACCCATTCTGTAGCTGCATTCGTGCCGTGGAAATGGCATGGTGATATTTGACGATCCTTACTGTTTAATCCCGCACTGTTTATGGGCCCGATGTGCCTGGCGTTCTGACCTAAAAATTTGGTCCCCATTGAGAAGGAGCCTTGGCTTTGGTTGTTGGACCAGGAATAATGGTTGGGGTGTGACTGGACTAGGCATAATGGTCGGGGTGAGGTTATGGGCATGGAATGGACCAGGCATATTGTTTAGGGGGGTCATGTGTGCATGCACTGGACCAGACATAATGGTCATGGTGGTGGTGTGGGCATGGTTTGTACCAGGCATAGCGTTTGGGGTGGGAACATGTGGGCATGGGCTGGAGCAGACATATTGGTTGGAGTGGGGGTGTGGGCCTGGACTGGATCAGGCATTGTCATCAGGGTGGGGTGTGGGCATAGACTAGACAAGGCACAGTGAAGGGGGTGAGGTAGGGCCATGGACTAGAAGAAGATTAGAGGTCGTGGTGGGAGTGTGGGCATGCATGGAACAGGCCTAGTGTTCTCGGGGGGAGCATGTGGGCATGGCACTTAACCAGGCATAGTGGTCAAGATGGGGGTGTGTGCATGGACTGTGTCAGGGATAGTGGTTGGGGTGGGGGTGTGGGCATGGACTGGACCAGGCATAGTGGTCAGGGTGGCAGCATGTGGGCATTCACTGGATCAGGCATAGTGGTTGGGGTGCAGATGTGGGCATGGACTGGACCAGGCATAGTAGTCAGGGTGGGGGTGGGAGTGTGGACATGCACTGGATCAGGCATAGTGGTGAGGCTGGGGTGTGGACATGTTCAGAGGTCATGGGGAATGCTCGGGGCTCTGTGGTCAGTGGTGGTCCTGGGGTCAGTGGGCCTCCTGCAATGCCCCTTCTGCACAAAGTGGGGCTTTTCTGTCTCTCTAACCCCAGTGACTGGCTGGGGCTTATGCCACGGTAGGTGCTAAGGAGATGATAAAAAATAGAATATTAGTGCTAGTCCAGCTCCCCTGTCCCTCACACCCAGCTTCTCTGGTATCCTCCCTGAGGCCTGCTTGGAACCATGCATCTGGAGCACCAGTGCCTGGGCAGAAGCGGTGCCCATCAGTGGTCAACAATAATTCCTTGAAAGCCTGTTGTGTTGAGGAACTGGTCTTGATCCCAGTGTGAAGGCTGAGGAGACAGTTACTGGGGTGGTGTGGGGTTGGGGGTCAGAGTGAGCAAGGGAAGGGATTGGGTTCAGTGGGTGGAATCCCACAAGACTCTGATACTTGGAGGCACCCAGAGATGGTGTTTGGGGGTAAGGTGTGCACCTTCCCTCCCAGCTTATTTTCTTTCTCGCTGGCCCACCTCTCAGAAGCCTTCATGGGAGGGCCTCCTTATAGTAACTTGTGATGTGTCTGATGACCAAAGTGTCACCTGGAGCACATGCATGGGCAAGGGGTCCCCCCATCAGGATTCTGACCCTAAACCTTGAGATGCATGTGGAAACTTGGAACACTCCTCTCCTGGGCAGCATCCTCAGTCAGGACTGAGAGAAGGAGCCCCCTGACATGGAAGTGGGTGCTTGGTCCTTGTGCCCTCAGGACAGGGCCTTCCCCATGTGCATGGGAGGCACTGGCTGTGCTGCTGTCCATCACTTCCCTGCTGTCTGGTCCTTGCCTCTCCCCCCAGGGGCCCTTGCAGGAAAAATTCCTTGGGCTCCATCCCTTCCAATTTCCCTGTTTCTTCATTCATTGAGGAAGGTTCTGAAGCACATTCTCTTGTTCCCCTATAAAGCCATTGTTTCCGAGTTAGAAACATCACCAGGAGACAGCTGAGGCCAGCGTGGTCTTTGCTGGAACTTAATCAGTGGAGCTCAGAAGTAAATCAGAACCACTGCACATCACACCAATGTCCCCATTGGGAATGGATCTCATCAGAGTACCAGGGTTCATTGACTTCGGGGCAGCCCTGCCCTCCGTACCAGTGTTCTTGCTTCCTCTTAGCTATTGTGGGTTTTTAGTGAGTTGTTGTGTGTGGTGTGAGATGGAGGTCTGGTGTTCTGCTTGGGGTTGTCCAGTTTTCCCAGCTGTTCATTGAAGAGACGGTCCTTTCATCATTGTGTATTCTTGGCTCCTTTCTTGCGAATTAATTGACCACATGTGTGTGGATTTGCTTCTGGGGTCTCCGTTCTGTTCCATTGGTCTTTATGCCTCTTAGCCCATAGCATGTTTTGGTTACTATAGACAGAGGATGGGGTACAATCCAGCTTGGTGGCCTCAGAGGAAGACAAAGACTCTGAGCTGGCAGGTGAGAAATAGAACACCCTGAGCCCAGCCCCTGCAGAGATCCCTCCCCCAGAAGACCAAAGCAGGTGTCCCTCCCTTCTGCCTACCCCAGGTGTCCACCCACCCACCCTGCCCCTTGTTCTCTCTGTACCGGCCTCAGCAGGGCTGCTGGAGGAATCTGGTTTGGGGTTGGGTATCAGGAATGCTGGGGAATAGAAAGCCCTAACATGGTGGTCTGGAGGCTGAGTTTTCCCATCCAGCTGCTTGGTGTTTCAGAAGGAATTTGATCTGGTTCTGGACTGTAGGCCCTAGCTGGGTCTTGGGAGAGATATAGGGGGCTGGGGCTCTCCAGCTCTCATTAACCCATAGACCCTGCCTGGGCCTCATAGCTCACTTTCCCTAGAGCTTGACTGGAGTCCAGTGAAGATCACTGGCGATCCTGCCCCCTCTCTTTGTGTGCAGGCTCCTTGGGAGCTTGGAGGGAAGTGGCCTCTGAGCAGGATGGAATAGGGCCCCCAACCCTGAGTCCTCAGCCACTGTTGAGGGTGGGCTGTGCTTCTAAGAATTGCCTCCTTAGGAAGTCTGTGAAGGCCACTTGGAACCCCCCCCATGCCATCTCTAGCTTTCGATTGGTAGGAGGGCCAGCCCCCAAAGTTTGTTGGTTCCTGGGCCCCTGACATCCTGAGGGAACCACCTGGGTCTGCTCTGGTATCCTCTCTGATGGTTCCTGATTGGGGCTCACAGGTCTTCTGTGGACTTGCATCTGGTGCCTGGAATTTTCTTTTCCTGAATTCCAGTCTTACACCTTTCACTCCCCCAATCTTGGTTCTCTTGTCTGTTGCTTTTTGTCTCTCTGTGGCTCTTTCTCCCTCCCTCTCTCTCTCTGTTTTTTTTTCTCTTCCCTTTAGTATATCTTTCCTTGTCCACCCCATGCATTGCATTGTCCCTTGCATCATCTCTGTATTCACGTAATGTTGTCTCTTTCTTACTCTCCTTCCCTTCTTCCCTGCCCGCCTGCCTGTCATCCCTCTCCTCCTCTCCTGTTTCTGTCAGTTTTACATCATTCGGAGGAGTGTGGGGGCAGCTGAGTGAGTATAGGCAGGGAGAACTAGACATGTTCCTCTTTACCTTCCTCTACCAGGACTGAAGAGTAAGAGAAACCGTCCCATCCAGAAGGATCTTGCATAAATGGCTGTAGGCTTCCATGTGCTGGCGCCAGGCTGGGTCTGTAGTCCTGGGGCTGACCCCAGGCTGTCCTCTTTATTTGCAAGGCCTCTCTTAGCACTGTGGCCAGAGGAAGCTAGTTTGAGGTGGGTAGTAGGGCAGGACTGTAGATAAATAGGTGACATGAGATGGGAGAATGGCTTCTTGCCACTTGAAAATCCATCAATCCCTTCCACCTGACTGACTTGCCCTGGCCCATGTATGCTCAGTTGAGGGTTAGTGTTTGGTTTAGGGATAGATTTAGTGTAAAGGATAGGATGAGGGTTAGAGTCAGCTTAGGGTTAGAGGATAGGGG
>NC_043707.1:141412626-141453419 GCF_006229205.1 Suricata suricatta | reverse complement strand
ACGGGACAGACACCCCGACCCGCGCGCGGAGGCGGGGATACCCCGCGTGGTCACAGCGGCAGGAGCGGGAGCACCGCCCGGGCAGCTGCTCCCGGACCGCGAACCGCGTGAGGACGCGGCGGGAAGCGAGGCGGCGCAGAGCTGACACACCGACGTGCGGCCCCGCGGCTCCAGAGCCGGGAGAGGGAAGACCCGACGGCCGCACGCACAACCCCGCGGCGGGACCCCCCGTCACCGCGCACGGAGCCGCGCTGCGCCTTTCCCCCGCCGGGTCCCCTGAACACCGACCCCCCTTCAGCGGTGCTGCTCCGGAAGCCCCTCCTCCCCCGGCCACGCTTTCTCCTCACCTGCTCCTTCCGCGCCAGGTCCTGAGTAGACCTGGTTCTTGTCCCCGTGGACTTGGGCCCACATCCTCCCGAATCCTCCACGGCTGAGTAGGCTGGGTTCTTGTCTGAGAACAAGACAAGGCGCCGCCTCCTCCCGAAGCCTCCACAGCTGATCCTGAGGAGGCGGGACTCCTTCCAGCATTGAGGCGGCCACACGTCCTCCGGAAGCTTTCACAGGGGGTCCTGAGGAGACCTGGTTCCTGTCCCTGGGACCGCTGCTCCATGTTCCGCCGAAGCTTCCATAGCGGGTCCTGAGGAGACCCGGTTCCTGTCCCAGTGGCCGCGCCCCACCTACTCCCGTATCCCCCACAGCCCGCCCAGAGGACGCAGAGCGATTCTTAGTGCCGAGGCAGGCTGAGTGCGCGTGCGCGCGCTGGTGTCAGGGATCGGCGCTCCCGCGCCCCCTGCAGGCGGTGGTGGTAGAGCAGGACACGCTGGGCTAACTGGTCTGTGGAGGCAGTGCCCCCTCCTGGCCGCCATCCAGGAAACGGCTGATTTAATTTTTTTTGTTGTTTATTTTTGAGAGAGAGAAACTGAGAGAAAGAGAAAGAACACAAGTGGGGAAGTGGCAGAGAGAGGGGAAACACAGATTCTGAAATAGACTCAAAGTTCCAAGCAGACAGCATGGAGCCCAACCAGGGCTTGAACTGGCACAAAAGGGGAGCCCGACATGGGGCTCCAACTTGGAGAACGTGGGACCCCATGCGGGTCTTGAACAGGCACACAGTGGCAGCCGAACGCCAGGTTCGAACTCTCAAACCGGGAGACCCTGACGCCAGGGTCAAATGCCAAGAACGTGGGAGCCCAGCGCAGAGTGTGAACAGGCCCACCTTGTGAGCCTGACGCCAGCCTGCAGCTAGCACAACGCGAGAACGCGACATGCGGCTCAAACTCGCACACCTGTGAGCCCCATGTGGGGCTCGAACACGCACACCCAGCTACCCCAACGTGGGGCTTGAACTCGCACAAAGCGAAAGCCGGACCAAGGGCTCCAACTCACACACCCCTCGAGCCCGACGTGGGGCTCAAACCTGCGCAGTTGGCGGGGAGTCCGATCCGTGGCTCCCAGGGAACCCTATGCAAGGCTTGAAAACCCAGGCCCCCGAATGTCAGACGCAGGGCTCTAACTCGCACACTGAATGAGCTCTACGTGGGGCTTGAACTCGCAGAAGGCAAGAGAGCTCAAACTCGGACACAGAAGGAGCCCAACGCTGGGTGCGAACTCTCAGATGGTAGGAGCCAGTGCTGGGGCTCAAACTCGCACAGTAACATCTGATTTGATATGGACGTCATCCGTCCACCATGGGTTGAAGAGTGCAAGCACCACATCCTGCCACCGTGGGGGTGGGCGGGTACAAGCATTGACACCCGTCCAACGAAGGTTGGGGGGCTGCCTGCATGTTTGAATGGGGGGTGACCCCATTGTTGATGTGGTGTTGGAGGCATGACACCCCTCCTGCATTGATGAACAGGTTCCCCCTTTGTTGATTGGGGGTGCAGGTGTGACACCCATCCATGGTAGAAGGGGGGTGCCTCCCTCACCGATGGGGTTGTACCCCCATCAACAATGGAGGGTACAGGCGTGACAACACTGCATTGTCTGTGGGGGAGTCCCCTTCATCAATAGGGTGATGCAGGCATGACACCCCTCCATCATCGATGGGGGTGTCTCTGTCATCATAAGTGGGATGCCCCTTCGTCGATGGGAGTGGAAGGCGTGACACCCATCCATTGTCAATGGAAGGTGTTTCCATCATCGATGGGGGGCTGCCCCCATCATCTTAGGAGCAGTCCCCCCTTCGTCGATTGGGAGGGTATGGGCATGACTCCCCTCGATCGTCGATGAGGAGGTGGCTCCATCATCGATTGGAGATGCAGGTGTGACATGCCTCCATTGTCGATGAGGGGCTGCCACCATCAACAATGGGTCTGCATGTGCACATTATTACACTTTGTGGGGGGATTTCTCCTGTTGATCTCTTTCAGGTCAATGTAATTCCTAGTCCAGCTGGAAGAACCTTGAACAGAGGAAAAGTCCTCCTCCCCTTCTGTGGAATATGACAAATAGTCTAACTGTACAGGTATAACTACTGTAGGTTGTGTGGCAAAAGACGCTGACATAAGTAACTTTGGAAATGAATGGATCTGTGGACTACAGGAAAAATGTACTGTACCTAAACATTGTACTCTGTTTCATAAAGTTCTTTCCCATCAAGGTGGTACCTAGTGGTTCTGAAAACACCACATCTGTAATCTGGAACAGAGAAATGAATTACATAAATGGTAGGTGGTAGAAGCCGGATTTCTCACTTGTTGGACTGGGAAGTGACAGATCAGCAAAGGGAGAAGATCACAGTCTGATGTGGACCAGGTTGGAGACATCAGCATAAACTCATCTGTAGCTTAATGTGGATACAGACAGTTCCACATAGAAGACTTTAAAATCAGGTGGGTATACATAGGTTGAAATACATGCATATATTTCTTTGCATTGTCCACTGAACACATTTAGCTCCACATGTAAGACTTTAATACCATTCTCTAATAGATGGGACCAGGATCCTTGAAGAAATTGCTGATGCTAGGACTGAGATAATAAATACAGGAGCCAGGATAATCTTTAAGTATTATATGAGAAAGTGAGGAA
Source organism: Suricata suricatta (assembly GCF_006229205.1). NCBI lineage: Eukaryota > Metazoa > Chordata > Mammalia > Carnivora > Herpestidae > Suricata > Suricata suricatta. Next base: position 141,450,386 of record NC_043707.1, on the reverse strand, counting down.
GTACCAAGAAAAAACCCACAATTATGGAATGATGTCAAAGGAAAATAGGAGCCAATGGAAAGCACTCTCAACAGCCAAAGGAAAAGTCGACCAGTAGCCAAACACTGCAGTGCTAAAGGATAATCAATAGCCTGAAATTATTACCTTAGTGTCCACACCGGTAAAAATAAATGATTTCTTAAAAAGGAAACCAAAGGCCCCAAATGGAGTCACTTATGTTAGGAGACCCATGTTAGCAAACCAGAACTTACTACCTAACCTAATTGAAGTGTCACATACCCCCACATCCAATAAACTAAACAGTAAACCTGGAAAATGTGCTAAATGGCATCTTCTGTTCCCCTTAAGAGGGTGACCTTGCCTAAAATAATGCATCCTTTTCTAATAATTTCCTTTTTTCAATCCACCCTCTGCCTTTAAAAACCTTCTCTTCCCTGCAGCTCAAAGGAGCTCCTTTCTATTTATTGGATGGGATGCTGCCAGTTTCATGAATTATTCAATGAAGCGAACAGAATATTTTACATTACTCGGTTGCATTTTTATTAACAGAATACATAGTTTTTTCAAGTGGGATTGAATAGACCTCACATTAAAAAATCCAAATAATAGGGGCACCCGGGTGGCTCAATTGGTTAAACATCAAGATCTTGATTTCACCTTAGGTCATGATCTCATGGTTTGTGAGTTCAAGTCCCACATTGGCTGGGCACTGATAGTGCAGAGCCTGCTTGGAATTCTCTCTCTGCCCCTCTCCCACTCGCACACGCTCTCTCGGGCGCATGCGCGCGCTCTCTCTCTCTCACTCTCTCTTTCTCTCTCAAAATAAATAAATATTTAAATTTAGGAAAAGAATTCCAAATAGTAGATGCAGATACTCAGCCATCCATCAAGGAGGTGGAACCCTCTCTCCTAAAGTGTGGGCCCCACATAGTGTCTTCTAGCTCAAGAAGACACACTGTAGGGGTGTCTGGGTGGCTCAGTCAGTTAAGCGTCTGACTCTTGATTTTGGCTCAGGTCATGATCTCACAGTTTGTGGGATCGAGCCCCGTGTTAAGCTCTGCACTGCTGGTGCAAGGCCTGCTTGGGATTTTCTCTCTCTCTCTCTCTCTGCTCATCCCCCACTTGCATGCATGCTTTCTCTCTTTCAAAATAAATAAATACACTTTAAAAATGCAAGAAGAAGACACATTGTACACACTTGGGAAAAGAGTAACTCACAGTGAGGAACCCTGGCAAGCAATGCCTCAGCCAGGTCACCAACATTAACGTGGACAGTGGTAAGTGTTCCTTTGTTACAGAATAATGACAGAGCCTGTGGTGTTGTGTCCTTCCCTGCCAGGGGCGAGGGGAGGCGCGCGGATACGCAGGATGGCAACCCCCATACACCTCATACCTCTGCTTCTGTCATTTTCAGATGCTACAAGAACATTTCTGTGCTAGATTTGAAATGAAATGAAAAGGGGTTAAAACCCAGATGCTGTATATTAATTTGTAATTATGTATAAAGTAAAGCAGTTTTAAACTGTAAAAAATTTTTTTCAGTGTGTTTTCTGGGATTTTGCCACAACATACTGTCTTTGTATTTTATTCATCTTCCTTTCTAGTTATGGGCTTCAGACTCTACTTGTAAAGTCCTCTCCTCCCTTTCAAAAAATAAAGTCTTGCTGTTCCAGGGTTTCCTTGTCCCAGGACAGGAAAGGAACAGGGACAGAGCTGCTCTGGGGTTCCCTGAGCCCTGACCCCGCCCTCTGTCTTCATCTCCCCAGCGATGCCCAGTCCAGTGAGGACACCACGCATAGGAAGTCAGGGACTGAGCACTTTTGGGCTTGCAAGAGAGGGGACATACTTACTGAAATAAAATAAATTAATATTTTTTAATGGAAGTAATAAATTAACCCTTGCAAGAGGCAATTCTCAGAGTGGGTTTCGACCTAGAAGGCGAAGGGGCTCACACTCTTCTAATGTGACCTGGACCCTTTCCAAAGCTCCATCCTGCTAAGTGCCTTTGGGGCGGCCCTATTCCACAGACATAGTCTCTCTCAGTGCATCTGGGGCCTCCAGCACCTCCAGGCTGACATCCACTCACTGTCCAATTACTGAAAAGGATTTCTCTTTCTCTTGAGTTCCGTGAAAAGCCATGGCTTTAATCATCTTTGGCCTGGCTTGGGTCTCATCCTTGAAGCCATCAGAGCACCTCGGGGATGAAACATGGGGTTGGCTGGACTTGGATCATTCACTGATCTTCAAGGTGGGCGGAAAGTGGGGTCTGCCATCTGGAATTGTTTGGATGGGAAGCAGGTGAGACGTAGTTCCCAAAGGAAAGCTGAGGTGCTGGACTTGTGCCTAAGAACAGATGCCAGGTTGGGAAAGCAGCAGATTCCACATCATTGATGGCTGACTGCACAGATGTGGAATCCGAAGCCCAAGGAAAGAAGGAGTCACTTAGGGTCAGGGGCTGCAGTCGCCCATCCAGTGCTCTAGCTATTCACCCATGAGTTGCAAGATGGAAAGACCCTCTTCCACTTGCTGAGAATGTAACTTTGTTGTTGGTGGGAACTCAAGACTCCTGCCGTGGATATTGGGTCCTCACATCTCAGAGACTGGAAGCCACAGGGACCTCACTCATGTTCCTGGGAGGAGGGAGACCAGGAGTCACACTTGCAAACCCCTCTTGCTGGCCACAGTAATCATCCATGGCCAAAGAACAAACTTGCTTATTTTCCAGCCTCTTTTCTCTCCTTTACAAAGAGCAGAGGCCACATGTGAGGATGGTGAGGAAATTATTTTTCAGTGAAGCAATGGGAGGCTCAAGGATTACTCTACAACACAGAATACACATGTGGCAGGGTTTCTGGAGGCCACAGACCCTGGGTCATGCATGCGGATCCTCAAGACCATGCAGTCTCAGTGAGAAACTGCCCACTGGGAGACACAGTTGCTCCTATATCCTTGATTCTTAACAAGTACGTGTGTCAAGGCTTACGTTACAACTGGAAGGCAAAGCACCGCAGAACCAGTCTGCTGTATGACTGTCGTATGGCTGTATGGCCAGGGTTAGAGTCTATGTTTGGAGAGTTATTACCTCTCTTAGCAGGCTAAGAGGCTGTGAGGGAAGAGGCACTTGTCTCAAATACACAGATGTTGGGAATGGAAGTATCCCATGGGGCTGTCTACACTGTTCATGGACCTATTAAACTCTCAGTAGCACAGTCAGCTCAGTAACTGGCCCTAGGGGTTGTCAGGACCCAGGCTGGCCTGAACTGGAGGACCACAGATGACTGCCTGGATGGCCAGAGGCCAAGGACTGCCCTGTTTGAGAGACCTGAGTGTATGCTGCTGATCACTCAGATGGGACGAAGGATCCAGCAAATGCCAGGAGTGCCTCATCAACATAAAAGAAGGCTGCACATAGGAGCTGATAGGCTACTGCTCCCAGTCTTGTATAAGTCCACATTTGTCTACTGCGTGCTCTTGTGGGAGAGGGCTGTGCTGGAACCTGGGGCTGCTCAGGCAGAGTGAAGCCAACAGCACCCTTCCCAGGAGGTGGGTGGAAGAACCTTGCACAGGCTCTGAGGCCCTCCACAACCCTTAACTGGGGCTGAGTTGTATTTTAAATAGTCAGTGGCCAGGCAAACATTTTAATTCTTCTTCTGTTAGAGACCAGGACTTAGGAGCAAAAAAACAAAACAAAACAAAACAAAAAACAATGCTCCAGCTCAACCCCTTGATGCATGTGTGACTCTAGACAAGTCTTGTTCATCCTAGAGGGCCAGAGAGATGGGGGGGAGGGGTGGAAAGTCAGTTATGCTTAAACCTAACCTTGAATCTATCTCTGACCCTGACCCCTGACCCTGATCTCGAGCCTGGCCCCTACCACAATCCATGACGCTAACCTTAAGCCCCTAACCATAACCATAGCCATAACCCCAGTGACAGAAATATAATGGAATGTTCTCCATTTACTATTGCAAAGATCATGAAAAGTCTCAATATGCAATATTTGTAGGATAGTGACAGAAGCAAGTAATCACAAGCAGAAAAAAAATTCCTTCTTTCTCATGAAACGCCTTTTTTGAATACTGTTCAAACTGCATGATTAAAACAAATCACATTAATACAGAAGTCACATATCACTTTCCCCTTTGTGTGTATACAAAGGCAGGCGTGGACGAAGCCAGGTGGAGGGCACTCCTAGGGTGTGGAAACCAATGAGACATTCTTCTGGACTGCAGTCTGTCAGCACTTGGTGTGATTAAGCACACATGCCCCGTGGCGTGGCACTCCTACGCGGGGCCGGCCTGGGGTCTGTAGGGCGGCAGCCAGGAGGGATCTCATCACAGCTTTGTGTGTGCGACTTACAGGCACCTCTGGCCCATCATAGAGATGATGATACAATGAATAGGGATAAATACTAAAACAGTTCTGAGCAAGGGGTGCAAGCGCCAGATCTATAGCCCAATGATACGTACATAAATGAAAAGCACATATACCCAAACCTCCATACATGACAGTACAAGGGTTCCCGGAGAACCAAAGGCGTAACTGAAGACATAGACCTGACAGATCAGCTCAGGTGTACAAGAGGCTTGGGGGACATTAGAGAAGGTAGGAAGTGAAGGGGAAAATAAAATAAAAAGCAGGCAGGAGGGTTGTTTATTTGAAGACTTTGCAGAATTGTAAAAGAAAGGCAGAAAAGGAATTTTCAGATTTTACTTCCACAGGTGAAACAATCCGAAGATCCCACAACACTGGGTCTGGGTGACTTGCAGCAGGAGTCCATGGCCCCTCAGAGTCATATCTGCTCTCCAGTCTAGTTGTGCCTCCTGGAAGCCTCACTCATTTCACACCACAAGTCTGGCTCTGCAGACCCCTGAAGTTGCTGCTGCTTAAGAACATGAGGTTTTGGTGGGGGCGGGGGGGTTCGTTTATTTGTTTTATTGAAGCATACTTGACACACAATGTCACACTGGTGTACCATGTAGTGATTCAACAACCCTATATATTGTTCTGTGTTGACCACAAGCATAGTTACCATCTGAGTTCATGAGTTTTGATGCCAGGGACTAAACAATGTGGTCAGATGGCAAGATCAACAGGTGCATTCTGGCTGCAAAGGGGGCAGCTGCTTGTCACTGGTTTTGGGTCAAGACCAAGTGCTGGATCATCCTTGGCAATGTGTCTGAAAGCTCTGTAGGTTGGAATCACAGATGACGCAGGTGTGGAGAGTGAGGCAAGGGAGACATGGAGAATAAGATCTGGATTTTACTCTTTTTTTTTTCAATTATGACTAGTGACTTCTTTTTATTTAAGTTTATTTATTTATTTGTTGAGAGAGAGAGAGAGAGAGAGAGAGAGAGAGAGAGAGAGAGAGAGAGAGGGAGGGAGAATCCCAAGCAGCCTACACCACCAGTGCAGAGCCCAATGTGGGGCTTGGACTTATGAACCACAAGATCATGACCTGAGTTGAAGTCAGATGCTCAACTGACTGAGCCACCCAGGTGCCCTGTCTTTTTAATCAGGTGAGGAGGTGCTGATCCTGCTGGCAGACACAGGGCATATTGACACAGTATCTTCCATTATGAAGACCTCGAGTGCCATCCTGATCATGTTAAGTTTTAGGTGCCCATTAAGGACCTTCACAGCACTGAGAATTCTGCTGTAGAATTAGCCTGACACTCTGCTTTCTGACTTCCAATCTCCAGAACTGTGAGCACTAAATTTCTGCTGTTTTATGAGCTGGCCATCTACGGTGCTTTGTTAGAGCAGCCAGAACAGACTAAGGCAGGAAGAGATCATAGAATATGCCTATGCCTCTTTCTTTCTTTCTTCTTTCCTTTCTCTCTCTCTCTCTCCCTCTCCTTTTCTTTTTCGAGTATTATTATATCATTTTATTTTACTTTTAAACCTATTTTTATTTACTTTTTAAAGTTTATTTGTTTACTTTGAGAGAGAGAGCGAGCAACCATGGGAATGGCAGAAAGAGAGAGAGAGAAAGAGACAGGATCTCATGCAGGCTCCATGCTGCCAGCACAGAGCCTCGCATGGGGCTTGAACCCACAAATCATGAGATCATGACCTGAGCTGCAATCAAGTTAGACACTTAACCTACCGACTCACCCAGGTGCCCCTTAAATTGATTTTTAGCTTCATTGAGTTCTAATTGACAAAAATTGTATACTTAAAGATGCGAATGTGCCCTTTTCTTCCCTGCTTGTTTGTTGACTCTAAGTCACCTCTGTAGATTTGCAGTTTGCTCCAAGGCCTACCCATTGTTGACCAGAGAAAGTGGAACCAGGAAGCCAGCTCTAAGCTCTAGCCCAAGACCGGGAGAATGAGCTGACCAGAGAAGGAACTTTCCTAGCTTGGCACTTGTAGATTGCTCCCTTTGAGCAACCGGTCTTGTGTGTCTGCCCCTCGGTAGAAATCCATGGGAAAAGGGCAAGATAGGGGTGAGGCATCTGTAACTCCAGGCTCCCAGTTGCTCCAAGCATTGTGGTAGTCAGGCCTTGTGCCGGGCCCTTTAGCTGCATTCTTTACTTTAATCATCAAACAACACTGCAAATTAAATACGGTCATTCCTATTTCCTCCACAGATGAACAAGTTGAGGCTTGGTGAGATTAGCTGACTTGCCGGAAGCCACAGAGGTCCCACAGGGGAGAGCTGGGTTCTTACCGCAGCGGGGCGCCTGTCCCTGCTGCTTTCCTAGCCAGAGCCTTCCACCTGCAGACTTGCCCTGTGGCCCAGTCTCAGGCTGCTTCCCTGTCTCACTCACTCCCCCAGTGACGGCATTCAGCCTAGCAGCCTCAACGGCTGTTTATATCCCGATGACTCCCAGATTTGTGCCAATAGCCTGGACTTCCCTAAATTCCGGTGTCATATCCAAAGACCTAGACAGCCTGGACTTCCCTAAATTTCAGCCTCATCTCCAAAGGCCCACTCAGCATTTGTGTTGAGTGTCTAATAGGCATCCTGAATTTAACATATCCAAACCTCAATTCTTGATGCTTCCTAACAGCCAGCCTTTCCCAGTCTTGCTGTGCTCAGGAAATTGTGCCATCACATTCCTGGTTGTTCAGGCCAAAACACTTTCTTGTCACACCCGTCATCCAACTTTTTAGCACAATGTGTGGATTCCACCTGAAAATCGGCTCCAGAATGTGCCTACTGGTAGGAGAGTTTACACTGTGTGAATGAAGGGCTTGGTTCTTGGATCCCCCATGAAAGATTTGTATGAGGATCCACCTTCAAATAAAGAAGGAAGAAGGAAGGTAGCAAGCAAGCACAAAGCAGTGTCTGAAGGACAGTAAACTCTCAAAAAGGAGAGTAGGTAGGCCTAGAGGTAACAACTGCACCGGGGCTAAGGGTGTCTTTTCTTTCTACGTTTGCTAAACTGCTAGGGCCGTCTCCGACGGAGGTTGTCTCCAATCACCTAAGGAACTCTTCTTCACCGGTTAGGAGAGGGCATTTTGGGCCCTATAAGATACCGTCGGGGCCATCTTCCCCCATAGGGGAGGTTGAAACCACAATGAATATTATAATGAAGCTATAGGTTACCCTGGGCAGACGTTGAAGAGGAGAGTGCATGTTCTGCACCTGTGGCTCTTAGTGTGTCAGCCCCTGGGGACTGGAAGCCACAAAGTTCAGGATGTCGTACCCTCAGGCTTCTAATATGTCACCTACTGATCACCACCTTTGCCTCCAGCTCATGTTTAACCAACTGCCTACTCTGTCACTACCACCTGGCCAAAACCACTATTACCTGTCACCTGGCCAGTGGCACTGATTGTAATAATGAGAATTATTAAATTATGCATGGCTCTTTCTACTAGACACTGCTCTTAATACTCCTCCTGCATTAACTCTGTAAAAAATAAAATTCAGCTGAGTAAATTTGAATATCTAACTGACTTCATTGAACAATTTGTGACTCAGGCGGCGTCCCATCTAGCAAGGTGAGAGGACTTCCCCTGAGTTAAACACAGGGAAGGTTTGCAAAGGCAGAGAGGGAGCAGGAAAAAGGAAATTATAAGCAAACAATCCTTTATTTTAGGCAAGGCTACTGTCCTAAGGAGAATGAAAGGTGTCTATAAGAAAATTTCCTGATGCTGACCAGGAAATTCCCATGTTGACTGGATAAACGTGACATTTCTGGGGGCTTGAAACTGCGGTCAGGTTGGGTATTAAGTCTTGGTTAGCCAACTTGGGGCCTTAACCCAACTGATGCCATTTGGGGCATGTGATTTTCTTTTTAACAACTTATGTAATCTTGCCATCAACCCTATGAGGTAGATACTATTATTATTCTCAGTTTTCAGATGAGGACGCTGAGTCATAGAGTTGTTAACTGACTTGCCCAAGGTCACACAGCGAGAAGACTTGTTAAATAACAAAAATTCAACAGAGTACATTTTAAAGATACAGTTGGCTTTATTAAGTGATTCATGAATGGGATTTCATCCCATTTAGCAAACAGAGGGGATGTACAAAACAGAAAGTTTTTATGGAAGGAAGGTGAGGCAAGAAAATTATCAGCAGAAGGAATGAATTGTTCCAGGCCACTCTCCCTTGGGGGAAAAGCAAAGGTAATCTGCATCTTTCTTTGGAGGATAGAGAGGGTCCATGTGGACCACTCAGGAGCCCTGATTGAAAAATTCCTGACTGACCGGCTAAGACTACATTTCTGGGAGAGGTTGAAACTGCAATTAGATTAGATATCCAGCCCCAGTTTGGTCTAAGTGATATCATTTGGGGTCTGTGGTTTTCTTTTTTTAAAGCGTCCCTCTGGTCGGCCCTTGCCTCTCTATAGGCCTTTTTAAATACAATAGCCAGAGTCATACAATTAAAACTGCATCCTATTTGGGACATATCCAATTGTTTGTGGTCTGACTCCTCCAGGGGGCAGGGACAGTGTTCAGGGCTTCCTATGCAGCCTAGTATGCAGCTGGTAGTCAAACGCTGTTGAACCAATGAACGAAATGGTGCGCGCGCGGGCCCTGAGTGGGGTGATGTCCTCAGTGTGACATGTCAGCCCATAAAGGTGATGGACACTTTAATAGCTCCCACAACTAAAGGCACACAAATAAGGGGGCACTTGTGAGGGGCACTTGGCCCACCCCGGGAGGGAGAGAGTCTAAAGACTTTCCCCGCAACGAGGCGAAGAAGGCAGAAATCTGTGTCGCAAGTGGGTACACGGCTGGAGAAAGCCAATCAGCCGGAAAGTACAGGCCCAACTTGGTTCCCCAAGGCTGCGCAAGAAAGAGAGAGGCAGGGACTACACTTCCCAGAAGACGCAGCGCCCCCTTGGAAAGAACAAAAAATGACGCAGGAGGCTCGGTGTCTGTAGTCCGGGAACCTGCGTGTCTGAGCCACTCACAGGACCAATAGTCACCTCATCAGGTGGGTCCCACTGGAGTGCAGATGCCCTCAGAACTGGTCACTGGGTTGGTGGAGGGGCCATTGGTTGTGGGGAGATGCGTTCAACAGATATTAATCGTATTCCTGGTTTTCCTGAAACTATTCATCATAAATTACAGAGGAGAGCCCTGCCCTCCAGATACTTGCACTGCACAGAGGCAGAGGGACGAAGCGCGACAGAGGAAAGAAGGCAGGCAGAGGGTGGACTTCCAGGATGGGTAGCTCCTCCAGGCCGCCCAGCGTGAAGAGATGAGGCACCCCGCAGAGAGGGCGGGTGGGGCCGGGACTGAGGAGAGTCGCAGAGGGGAACCCGAGCTGACCTGCGGTCCCACGACAACCTTGAGAACAGATTGCAGAAGGGGCAAAAGCAACGTGGCCCAGGGCAGTGGCAGTGGACGAAGACGAGTCAGATCCCAGTGGAGGGGACAAGAGAGAGGAGTTTGCAATAAGGCCAAAAGTTTGCCCTGAGGAGCATTCAATTCCAGGGCGTGAAGATGATATAAGACGAACAGATCGAGTGTAGAAACCTGGGGTTGAGAATGGGTTTTAGGCTGTATCTGAGTGCAGGTAGTTCTTTTGGGGCGGTATGTATGGGGTGGGGGGGGGCAGGTAGGTTATCACTGTGGGGAACAGGACCCCATCCTTTCAGGGACTTCAGAGAGACTGCAGCACTCCTCAGGTTCCCACCCTGGCACCAGGGCCGAGAGTTTGTTCACTGACCCCCATCCATCTCTGGTAAGAGGCTGTTACCAGAGTATGAATTCTCTGGCACATTGGACAAGAAAATTCCTGAGACCGGAGAAAGCCCTCTGTTGAGTGCAGGAGCCTGCAGTAAAAAACTGTAGTGCAGGCACCTGGTTGGCTCGGTTGGTTGAGCGTCTGAGTTCAGGTGAGATCATGATCTCACGGTTGGTACATCGGGCTCTCTACTCTCAGCGAGGAGCCTGCTTCAGATCCTGTCTCCCTCTCTCTCTGCCCCTCCCCCACTCCTCTCTCTCTCTCTCTCTCTCTCTCTCTCTCTCTCTCTCTCTCTCTCTCTCTCTAAAATAAACAAACAAACACTTTTAAAAAATTTAAGGCGGGGCGCCTGGGTGGCTCAGTCGGTTAAGCCTCCGGCTTCAGCTCATGTCAGATCTCACGTTCGTGGGTTCGAGCCCCGCGACGGGCTCTGTGCTGACAGCTGGCTCGGAGCCTGGAGCCTGCTTCCGATTCTGTGTCTCCTTCTCTCTCTGCCCCTCCCCCTCTCATGCTCTGTCTCTCTCTGTATCAAAAATAAATAAAACATTTAAAAAAATAAAATAAAAAAACAAAAAAATTTAAGGCTATAGACGAGTATAGAGGAAAGGTGGGAAAAGTGAGCGGGCTCAGGCAGCATCAGTTCCACCATCCATGAAGAGGTATAAGCGTAGAGCTGGACACACCAGTACAAGTCCCTGTGAGAAGGAGGGTGGGAGAGGTGTGTGTGGAGTCACCTGCATACAACAACTAGATGGGGTCATCACAGAGTCAGTGTGAACAGGGAAGAAGCCCGAAGACAGAGCCCTTGGGCCCTCCAGCATTTGGAGATCTGGAAGAAGGAGGAATCAATTACAGGGCATGTTGCATTTACCAATGTGGAGGTCAGCAATGACCTTACAGTAATGGTTCTGGGGGATTGGGACAGGAAACCTGACTAGAGGAGGCTCATTCTTTTAACAGTTGCTCTTGTTAAATTTACTCTAGTAATGAAAAATTGAATTTTTAATGTAGGGGCAACTCTTGGTTTCCGCTCAGGTCAGGATCTCACAGTTTGTGGGTTCAAGCCCCGCATTGGGCTCTGCACTGACGTGTGCAACCTGCTTGGGACTCTCTCTCTCTCTCTCTGTCTCTCTCTCTCTCTGCCACTCCAACACTTACTCTTTCCCTCTCAAAAATAAATAAATAAACCTAAAAAAAAAAGAAATTTGAATGTAAAGAATTATTGGCTAGAAGAGCTGGATAATAATGAAGGGGTACAAGCCCCTGCTGCCCTGCCCCCCCAGATTCTCCTGCAGCCCAGATCTGTGGTTTCCATGGCCTGACTTCAACTGCCCTCTCTTCCATGTCAAATGCCTTTTCAAACGACACCACGTGAGCCTCTGTGGCAAAGGCCTGTGAGGCACATCTGGAAATCAGTAAGAGGGATGGGGGCATTTGCCGACCTCAGGTTCCCAAGCTGCCCACCCAATTAGTCACTGCTTGTGTGGCACACAAGACAAACAAGGTCCCCCAAGTCACCAAGGCACAGCAGGGAGGAGCTAGGACCATTTGTCTCTGGAAGAAATGCCCCAGACCACCTCGACCAAGCATACCCAGGTCCACAAAAAGCACTCTACCCACTCTCCCTATCCTGCAGTCTGTGGAGGGGGTCCCAGGAAAAAGATGCACTTGGAAAACATTTCCCTTCCTTCTAGGTGTGTGGGACAGGGAGGAGTCTGTGTGAAAGAGGAGTCTGCACAGACAACCAAGGATGGGTGGGGGGAGGTGGCGGGGGGCATGGGCACTGTGGGAGGTGGGGTATGTACTGTGTGTATAACCTGTGGGTGAGGCAGTGTCCATGTGGACTGAGTGTTGGGGGCCGGGGATGTCTGTGAAGGTGAAGAGGCATCTGTATGTGTGTGGAGGGGTCCCATGTGTGTGCAGCCATGTGTAAGCATGTGTTTGTGTGCGCAAAGTGTCTAGGGGGTCAGTGAGTGTGACACTGAGCAGGGTGTGACTGGGCAGGTAATTTTATTTACTAAGAGATGTCAGAGAGGAAGTGTCCTTGTGCAGTGGGGGTAAGAGTCCAATCTTGGCATGCTACCCTGGGTCGAGGGACTGCCCATGTGTGATGGGTGTGAAGCAGCCTTCACTGTAAGAAGGAAGGAGTCTTGGGGGCAGCTGTCACACCAAGTTAACCGATGGCCCCAAGGAAACAACTTACTATCTGGAGTGCCAAGGGAAGCAGATGGAAGGAACACTGTGGGCGGGGGTGCTCTCCTGGCCTGGGGTCCTGAACTGTCCCTGGGCAAAGCCCGAGAAGCTCCTGCAGACAGACCTTCTGCTCACCGTCGGGGTCTCATCCTAGCAGCGGAGGCTGCTGGGGCCTGGTGACTCTGCACGTGAGCCCGGACTGCCCTGAGGACCATGCTTCCGGCACTCCCTGTAAGGAGAAGTGGATGGGCCTCTCAGAGGGGAGAGGGTTCGGTTAGTGGGAGCCAATTAATAACAACGCCCTCTCACCCGAGTCTGGAACGTGGGTCAGAGTTCCCCCTCCGAAAGGCAAAGCTGGTTTGCAGGAAGTGTTCTTGCGTGTAGTAAACTCCAGGTACACGTGGGCGGCCGAGTGTGACTCACTGTACTTGTTTGCCAGGCTGCCACCACAAATACCACAGATTGTGTGACTTCAAAACCAGAAATTAATTTTCTCACAGCTCTAGAGGTTGGAGGTTAGGAGTCCATTTTCATTATTCAAGCCGTCCAGTTTATGGAGTTTTTGTTATGGGAGCCCAAGCCAATAAGACAATGGAACACAAAAAAACCAAGAGAGCCACATTTTAACCCTTGGGTCTCAGAGCGCTGGAGATTCTCCACCCCCACTGTGAGACCCCAAGCCACCCTCTCAAGGAGGGTGCAGCAGGGATGGTGTCTAGAAGGCAGTCCTGCATGTAGGGGAAGGGAGGGAGGCAGACAAGTGACCCCTGCAGAGATGTTATTTGAGCATAGTTTTGGGGCAACTTCATTTGGGACAGGCCAAGCCTGGGTGTCTCTTCCCTCCAGATGTGGGGCTGGAGACGGAGCCCCAGGAAGGTCAGTGGGAGAAGGATCAGTGTGGTCCTTCCCTGGACCCCCAATGCCCCCCATGCCTGAAGTCCTAAGCCCCGCTTTCATTTTCTTCCCACCAGCACAGTTGAAAGAAAGGGGAAGGGAGGAGTTGAAAAATGTAATGTCCCCCCCAGGCTAAGCCCTGGGCAAGAGGACAGCAAGGTGCTAACACATACAGAACCTCATACGTAAGCAGGTACCTGCAAAAACTCAGGAAGGACAAGCTGAGAAAAAGCAGCAGATAAGGAAAAGCCCAGATGAGGAAGGCACTGTGGGGGTGTGGCATGCGGTCTGGGACACCTGGGGCGGGTGCACTGCAGACACCTCCCAAAGGCAGCCAGGCCTAATGTTGACTGTCCTTCTGGGATGTGGGGACATGGCTAACTTCAGATATCAGATATTCCTGCCTGCGTGGCACTGGCTGCACAGCGCCTTGCAGGAGCTGAGGGCTCAGCCATGAGCGTGGTCAATAGACTGGGTACCACCGTGACTGGAGGAAGGGCGGAGCTCAAACATTTAACCAGTACAAGGAAGGGAATGTCGTTTTTTTCCAAAGGAGGAGAGGTAAGTTTGATGGCAGGAGAGCCTGGGGAGAGCAGAGAGGGGATGACATGGAGACAGTGGGAGAGTGGCCTCGCCTCTACATAGCCTGTGACACTCTTGGTGAAGGGTAAGAAACAGAGGAGCTGCTCCATGGAAGCTTTGAGAGACTCTGGGCAGAAGCAGGGGGCATCAGGCCTGGGGGGTGTAAACCCTCCATGACTGTCTCCGATCGGGGCAGCTGTCGTAGCCTCCAGGAGTGGTGGCTGGCTGTGCCTTGCCACACTGGCAAGGTACTGATGGGAATGTGAATTGGAGAGGAGACCCAAGGAAACTCCAGGTACATCTGAGGACTTGCCGTGGGTGGGACTCAGCCGGTGTAGACTCCCTGCCTGCTAACTCTCCTCCACAAGACCAGTCTGTTTGACCTCTACCTTCAAGCATTTCAATTCAACAGACTTCTGCTGCTGCCTACTGTGTCCAGGGTTTGGACAGTCCAGTGTCTTTCCTGCAGCCTGCTTTATGCATCCACTATCTGGAAAAGTGGCTTCATTCCCTCACCTCTCCCATCTCTTACCACTGCAGTCAGGATCTGGTGGTAATTAGCAGCCTCCGTGAGGCCAGTCCAGGACAGTCTTCAGCCTCCTCCTCTCCTCCCTGCCTTCTGGGCAGCTTTGCTGACCGTACATCCTCATAGGATACTCTTCCAAATGTCCCTCCTCCTCCGCCTCAGGGGTCGCTGCCCCCATAGATGGAAGTTCCCTGGCTACCTTCAGAGCTTTGTCTACACACACACACACACACACACACACACACACATACACCCCACTCACCTCACTGGAGAATGCTCCTATGGCTTCAAACCACTCGTAACTTCACTTTGCTGATACCCGTCCCCCCCAAAATATGCATCGACATACCAGACTCATGTTCTAAACTCCAGATGAGCATATTCAAACTGCACACTCAAGAGCTCTGCTTGGATGTCCCACTTAGAATGGACAGCTCTTAGTGCACCTCCTCTCCTTGTAATAGACTGTTAACTGTGAGCACAGTGGCTTCTCTCAGGCTGAGTACAACGGATTATTGAACCTTGGGGTATTCTTGGGCCCCAAGGTATACTCTCAAGCCAGACTACTGCACCTTTTCTGCTCAGAGCCCACCCTCCCTCACTTAATCCACTGAAATCCTCTCCGTGCCATCCCGTTCCCTTTCATTCACTACGCTCCAGCCACATGAACCTTCCCTGTCCCTGGAACAAATCAAGCTTGTTCTGAGTCAGGGGCTCTCAGTCAACCCCCTTCCATCTTCCAGTGGCTGGCTCCTTCTCATCTAAGCTCAGCTCAGATGTCATTGCCTCACAAAGCCTTTCCTGACCTTACAGCCTAAATTACCCTACCTCCCAGGCCCTCTTTCTGTGAAGCTGTTGGCTAAGGTCATGGGCTCATCTGAAGGCTTGGCCTCAGGAACTTCACTTTCAAGCTCAGTCATGTGTTTGTCGTCAGGCCTTGTCCTTTGTCACAAGGGTTCCTTCATGGGGTTGCTTCACAAAATGGTAACCAAGCTTATTCAGGGTGAGTATGGGGCCAAGAGGAAAGCCATAGTCTTGTTTTTAATTGAGGTATAATTGGGGGTGC
This sequence comes from Suricata suricatta, assembly GCF_006229205.1. Lineage (NCBI taxonomy): Eukaryota > Metazoa > Chordata > Mammalia > Carnivora > Herpestidae > Suricata > Suricata suricatta. The sequence continues at coordinate 141,434,972 of NC_043707.1, read as the reverse complement.
GTGGGCGGCTTAGTCAGTTAAGCATCTGACTTTGGCTCAGCTCATAATCTCACAGTTCATGAGTTCAAGCCCCACAATAGGTTTGTCAGCACAGAGCCCACTTCGGATCCTCTGTCCCCCTCTCTCTCTGCACCACCCCCACTCATGCCCTCTCTCTCTCTCTCTCTAAAAAATAAATGTATAAATATACATCAATAGAGGTAAAATTGACATTTAACACTATAGTAGTTTCAGGTGTGCAGTATAATGATTAGATAGTTGTGTGTGTTGTGAAATGATCGCCACAAGTCCACTTAATACCCACCACACATAGTTACAATTTTTTTTCTTGTGATGAGAATTGTTAAGATCCACTCTCTTAAATCTACTCTCTCAAATATGTAATACTGTATTACTAACTACAGTCATCGGGCTGTATGTTACATCCCCATGACTTTATTTTATAATTGGAAATTTGTACCTTGGGACTCCCTTCACTCATTTCACCTCCCCCCCCCCCCACCACCACTCTGTTCTCTGTATCTACGAGCTCAGGTTTTTCGTTTTTTGACTTTTGTTTTTAGATTCCAAATATAAATGAGATCGTACAGTGTTTGTCTTTGTCTTATTTCACTTTGCATAACTCATTCAAGGTCCATCTACATTGTTGCAGATGACAAGACTTCATCCCTTTTTTTAAAGTAGACTTTACACCAACATGGGGCTTTAACTCATGACCCAGAGATCAAGAGGTGCCCCAAGGCTTGATCCCTTTTTATGGATGAGTAATATTCCATTGTGTGTGTGTATGTGTGTCTGTGTCTGTGTCTGTGTGTGTGTATCTCACATCCTCTTTACCATTTTTCTGTTGTATCTGAGGTTGTTTTCATGTCTTGGCTATTGTAAATAATGTTGCAATGAACATAGGGGTGCATATATATTTTTAAATTAGTGTTTTTGTTTTCTTTGGATGAGCACCCATAAATAGAATTGCTGGGGGTGCCTGGGGTGCTCAGTCTGGTGAGCATCCGACTTCGGCTCAGGTCACGATCTCGCGGTTAATCCTTAACCCATATTTAGTTAATTTTTGTGTATGGTGTAAGACAGTGGTCCAGTTTCATTCTTTTGCATGTACCTGTCTAGTTCTCCCAACAGCATTTAGTGCAGAGATTGTCCTTTCCCCCATTGTATATTCTTGCTTCCTTTGTTTTTTTTCAACTGTTTTTAATGTTTATTTTTGAGAGACTGAGAGAGAGAGAGACAGAGACAGAGCATGAACCAGGAAGGGGCAGAGATAGAGAGAGATGGAGGAACACAGGCTCTGAGCTTTCAGCACAGAACCCAACATGGGGGTCGAACTCACGAGCTGTGAGATCATGACCTGAGTTGAAGTCGGATACTTAACTGACTAAGCCATGCAGGTGCCCCAATTCTTGCCTCCTTTGTGGCAGATTAATTGAGCATATACGCAGAGGTTTACATCTGGGCTCTCTGTTCTCTTCCATTGATCTATGAGTCTATTTTCACTCCTATATCCTACTGCTGGTTACTATAGTTTTGCAATACAGTTTGGGATCAGGAAGCACAATGCTTTGTTCTTTCTCAACATTGCTTTGGCTATCTAGGGTCTTTTGTGGTTCCATGCAAATTTTAAGACTGTTTTCTTTTCTATTTTTGTGAAAAATATCACTGGAATTATGATAGAAATTGCATGAATCCCTAGGTTGCTCTGGTTGGTATGGATATTTAAACAATATTAATTCTTTCAATTCATGAGCACAAAATATCTCTCCATCTGTGTCATTTTCAATATCTCTCATCAGTGTTTTATATCGCTGTTTTCAGAGTATATATCTTCCACCTCCTTGGTTCAATCTATTCCTACATTTTATTCTTTTTGATACAATTATAAATGGGATTGCTTTCTTACTTTCTCTTTCCAATAGTTCAATATTAGTGTACAGAAATGCAACAGATTTTTATATTGATTTTTGTATCTTTTAAAAAAAATTTTAAGGTAGCCTGGGTGGTTCAGTTGGTTAAGTGTCCAACTTCGGCTCAGGTCATGATCTCATGGTTCGTGGGTTCAAGCCCTGCATTGGGCTCTGTGCTGACAGCTAGCTCTGTGTCTCTTTCTCTTTCTCTCAAAAATAAATAAACAGTAAAAAATTTTTTTAAATTTTTTGAATGTATTTTTGAGAGACAGAGAGAGACAGCATGAGTAGGGGAGGGTCAGAGAGAGAGGGAGACACAGAATCCGAAGACAGACTCCAGGCTCTGAGCTAGCTGTCAGCACAGAGCCTGATGCGGGGCTCGAACCCACAAATGGTGAGATCATGACCTGAGTGGAAGTCGGCCGCTTAACGGACTGAGCTACCCAGGCGCCCCTGATTTTGTATCTTGTAACTTAAATGAATTCATTATTACTTGTAACAGTTTTTTAGTGGGTTTTCTGGACATAATACCATGTCATCTGCAAATAGTGACAGTTTTACTTCTTCCTTTCCAATTTGGGTGTGTTTAATTTTTTTTCCTCTTGCTTCACTGTTCTGGATAGGATTTCTAATGCTGCGTTGACTAAAAGTGCTGAGAGTGGGCATCCTTGTCTTGTTCATGACCTTAGAGGAAAAGCTTTCAGCTTTCCATTGTTGACTTTGATATTAGCTGTGGGCTAGTTGTGTATGGCCTTTTTTACGTTGAGATACATTCCTTCTATATCCACTTTGTTAAGAGCTTTTTTAAATCTGAAATGCCTGTTGAAATGTATCAAATGCATTTTCTGCATCTATTGAGAAGATCATATAATTTTTATCCTTTATTTTGTTAATATGGTATGTCAGATCGATTGATTTGGGGGTGTTCAATCATCTTTGCATCCCTGGGATAAACCTGCTTGATCACGGTGTGTGATTCTTTTAGTGTATTGTTGAATTCAGTCTGCTAATAGTTTGTTGGGGATTTTTGATACTACGTTCATCAGGATATCGGCCTTTAATTTTTTTTTTTCTTGTGGCATCTTTGTCTGGTTGTAGTATCCGGGTACTGCCTGTGAAGTGAGTTGGCAGTACTGCCTCCTCTTCTACTTTGTAGAAAAGTTTGAGAATTGGTTTTAATTCTTCTTTGAATCTCTGGAAGAATTCACCAGTGAACCCATCTGGTCCTGGACTTTTGTTTGCAGGGTTTGTTTATATTAATGATTAAATCTCTTTACTAATAATTGATCTGTTCAGATTTTCTATTTCCTCATGATTCACTCTTGGTAAGTTGTATGTTTCTAGAAATGCATCTGTTTCTTCTAGGTCATCAAATTTGTTGGCATATAATTGTTCACGGTAGTCTCCTGTGATATTTCTCTTTCATTTATGATTTTATTTATTTGACCCCTCTTTTTCTCTCTTTTTTTCTTGGTGAGTCTAACTAAAGGTTTGTCAATTTTGTTTATCTTTTCAAAGAACCAGCTCTTTGTTCCATTGATGTTTTCTATTGTCTTTTTAGTTTCTGTTCCATTAAGTTCCACTCTGATGTTGTTACTTCCTTCCTTCTACTAACCTTGGACTTTGTTCTTTTTCTGGTTCCTTGAGATATAAAGTTAGGTTGTTGATTTGATATTTTTCTTGTTTCTTCATGTAGGCATGTATTGCTATGACTTTCCCTCTTAGAACTGCTTTTGCTACTTCCCATATGTTTTGATATGTCATGTTTCCATTTTCATTGGTCTCAAGGCATTTTTTGACTTATTCTTTGACCCATTGGTTTTTCAGTAGCATGTTTTGTAGTATTTGTAACAATTGATATCTAATTTCACAGTGTTGTGCTCAAAAAAGCTGCTTGATATGATTTCAGTCTTCTTATATTTATTGAGACATGTTTTGGAGCACTAGGTGACTCGGTTGAGCATCTGACTTCGGCTCAGGTCATGATCTCATAGTTCGTGGGTTTGAGCCCCGCATCCGTCTCTGTGCTGACAGCTCAGAGCCTGGAACCTGATTCGGAATCTCTGTCTCCCTCTCTCTCTGCCCCTCCCCCGCTCATGCTCGCGCGCTCTCTCTCTCTCTCTCTCTCTAATATAGTTAAACATTTAAAAAATTTAAAAGACTTGTTTTGTGACTTAACGTATGTTTTATCCCAGAGACTATTGCATGTACACTTGAGAAAAATGCTATCTTTGGATGGAATGTTTTGTATACACTTGATCCTTGAATAATGCAGGGGTTAGATATGCTGACCCACTACAGGGCAAAAATCCATGTAGAATTTAACCACTAATAACATATTGTGGACCGTAAGCCTTAATGATAACATATACAGTGGGTTAACACATATTTTGTATGTTATATATTATATACTTTATTCTGACAATAAAGTAAGCCAGAGAAAAGTAAATGTTATTAAGAAAATCATAAGGAAGAGAAAATACACTTTCAGTACCTTATTGTATTTGTTGGGGGAAAAAATCCACATACAAGAGGACTCCTGCAGTTCAAACCTGTGCTGTTCAAAGGCCAACTGGATATCTATTAAATCCATCCGGTCTCTTATGTTAAGGCCAATTTTTCCTTTTTTATCTTCTCCTGAATGATCTATCCACTGATATGAGTGGGATGTGAAAATCCCCCTACTATTATGATATTGCAATTTTTCCCTTTAGGTTTGTTAATATTTGCTTCATAAATTTAGGTGCTCTTATGTTGGGCACGGAACTATTTACAAACATATCATTTTGTTGGATTGACCCCTTTATTATTATGTAACACCCCTCTTTATTGCTTATTAGTCTTTGTTTTAAGGTATGTTTTGTCTGATACGAATATAGCTACTCCAGCTTCCTGCTGGTTTCCGTTCACATAGAATATCTTTTTCCATCCCTTCACTTTCGGAGTGAGCGAGTCTTTACATCTAAAGTGAGTCATATAGACGGGTCTTGTTTTTTATCCATTGAGTCACCCTATGCCTTTTCCTTGGAGAATTTAGTCCGTTTATACATAAAGTAATTATTGATAGGTATGTACTTATTTATATTTTGTTAATTGCTTTGTGGCTGTTTTTGCAGTTCCTCACTGTTCCTTTGTTTCCCTGTTCCCTTTCTTTGTAGTTTGATGAATCTCATTAGTGCTATGCTTAGAATCCGTTTTCTTTATCTTGTGCGTATCTACTACAGGTTTTTGGTTTGTCATTATCATGAGGCTTACATATAATGACTTATATTTTAATAGCCTATTTTAACTTTATAAGAACTTAAGATTGAATGCAATCTAAAGCTCTACATTTTTACCCTCCTGTACACATTTTATGTCTTTTTATCTTGGTGTGTCCCTTAACTAATTATGTAGGTACAGCTATTTTTACCACTTTTGGCTTTTAACCTTCATACTAGCTTTATAAGTGATTAATCCACTACCTTTACTCTATGTTACTAGTGAGATTTATACTCTCATGTTTTCTTGTTCATAATTACCACACTTTCTTTTGAGCTTCAAGAACTCCCTTTAACAATTTCTGTAAGGCCAGTCTAATGGTGATGAACTCCTTTAGTTTTTGCTTATCTGGAAAACTCTTTATTTCTCCTTCGATTCTGAACAATAACTTTGCCAGGTAGAGTATTCTTGGTTGCAAGTTTTTTCTTTCAGTTTTTTATTTTTTAAATTAATTTTATTAATTTAATTTTATTTTATTTTATTTTATTTTATTTTATTTTATTTTATTTTATATTTTTAAGTAAGCTCTACATCCACTGTGGGGTTTGAACTCATGACCCTGAGATCAAAAGTTGCATGCATCACTGACTGAGCCAGCCAGACGCACACGTGCACACAAACACACACAGACACAGACACACATACCACTTTAAATATATCATTCCACTCCTTTCTGGGCTGACAAGTTTCTGCTGAAAAATCTGCTAATCATCTTATGAGGGTTCCTTTGTGTGTAATATGTTGTTTTTTCTCTTGATGCTTTTACTATTCTCTATCATTGACTTTTGACACTTTAATTATAATGTGTCTTGGTGTTGGTGACTTTGAATTTATCTTATTCAGAATTCTGTTTGCTTCCTGGGTCTGAATGTCTTTCCTTCCTCAGGTTAGGGAAGTTTTCAGCCATTACTTCATGGTCTACTCTAAGCCCTGCCTCTGAGCTGCTCCCAGCACCAATACATACTGGGCACTTAGGAGCTGAGAATAAATGAACACCCCATATCTATGCACTTCTGCCAACGTGTGTTCATCTCTCTCCTCTAGACTGTTAACCCCCACGCCCCCCCTTCATCAATTCATCTACAAGGCCCTCACCAGACACCCCAGGGCCTGTCATAGGAAAGGAGTCCAGAGGCTGATGCTCTTTGGACACCAGCTCAGCCTCCTCATGAGGCCCTATATAATTTATGTTAATCTATGTAATCCATACTATTGTGGAGGATAATTCATAAAGGTCGAAACTTTAGCTAGAAAAACTTTTCCAAAATGTCAGAAACAAAATTGAATACTGAGGCTTGTGCGGGAGGACATGGTAGAGAATCCAAGGGAGGGATATCCCAAGCCCTTTCCTCTGATGGTGAGGAAAGAACCAACACTAGACGGGACATCAGCGAGCCGCAGACGGCATCGCCAATGGCCAGTCCCAAGAAAGAATTTGGATCTGGGCTGGGGGGGGGGGGGCTGGAAATTAGCCCAAGCGAAGGGTCTCTCAGGGAGATGGATGTAGCTCCGGATTAAACCACTGCAGCCTGAGCTCTCTCTGTCACTTCAATCTTTCCCAAAGCCAGCAGCCACACAGGAGGGTGTGAGTCCCATTGTCCCCTAATCCTGGTCTTACCGTTTTGTGATTTGAAGCAAGTCCTTCTACCCGTCACCTGCTGTGTCACCAGGCTCTTCTCAGAAGCCCCCATGGAGCCCAGGGAGAGCAGCAGAAGCGTGGAAGGGCCTACACTAGGCCACCACTTCTCAAGAGCCAGAGCCTTGAAAATATGAGGGTGGAGGTCCCTTCCCGCCCTCAAACCTGTGAGGTCCAAAGAGGCCCCTGCTCCCAGGAGCTTGGTGAAGCTCCACTGATACCCCTTCCCATCGTCCAAGAAACAGCGCCCGGGGGGGGGCTTGGGGGGCTTGGGGTGCCGGGCCCATGTGCTTGCTCACACCTGCGTTTCCTCCTCTAGCACCAGTACGGCTGAGGGGCTGCCCCCTCCCGCCCTCCTCGCATCCATGTCCTGTCCTTAGATACCATGGGTTCTTTCCAACCTGTCGCGGAGAGGGCGCGGATCCCCATCTGTGGTCTTGATTTCCCAGGCTGGACCTGCTGTGGATCCTTCTCGAAGGAGCGCAGCGCCGTCACGAGGGGGCGCTGCTCCTCCTCGAAATGCCACTCCACTCTTCCCTGGACTTCCTGCACACCGCTGAAGAGTTCCAAAAAATAAATGTGTAGAAATAAGGGTAAGCAAACAGGAAGCTTTTACGGGGGAGGGAGTGTGTGGACATCATAGCAATGGCCAGGCTCCCTAAATTCTGGTCTTATTGTGGAACCCAGATTCACAGAAAGAGGCTCATCATGCTCCAGAAGTATCTGCCTATAGAAATGTGGCCCTGACATCTACCCAGACCCCCCACTTCGGGGTGAATACGTGTGGGATTTTGTTTGAGCTCATCTGGAGACCAGCCTAGTGCCCACGACTTATAGGGACAGCAGGGAATAGAGGAGAAGGAGGCTTCGGGAAATGTTTCCTGGGGTGAGAAGCTACATGTCCCGAAGCCTCTGTGAGGTTATTCTGTCATAGAGATAATGGCGCCTCCCAGAGAGCTGTCAGGACCATCGAGGCAATGCGTACAGTTCTCACCTCATCACCGGGCAGCTCGATCTTCTCTCCCACCACACTGGTGGATTGCTGCCACCTGAAACCACTGTTCAGCTGAGAAAACGAATACACAAACTGGGCACCACTCCATATCCCCTATAATGGCAAAAAGAAAAAAAAAAAGAAAAAAGAAAAATAACTAGTGTTGGTGAGGATGTACAGAAGTCTGAACCCTCATACACTCCTTGTGAGAAGGTAAGATGGTGCAGCCACGGAGGAAAACAATTTGATGGTTCTTCAGAAAGTTAAACACAGAAGTGCCATTTGATCCTGCAACCCCACTCCTAGGCACATAACACCCCAAAACTGAACGTTGGTCCTCAAATATGTATGTACACATATGTCCACTGAAGCACTGTTTGCAATGGCCAAAAAGTGGAATCAACCCAAATATCCATCAACTGATGAATGGATAAACAAATTGTGGTAGATCCACACAATGGAAATGTGATGGAGGGAGGAGAGGAAGATGCAGGAGCAGGGATGGAGGGCATTAGTCCCAAAGCAGGAGACAGGATCCTCTTCAGCTTCTTCTACTGTGGCTTTGGCCTCTCTGGACGGGTTTCCTCGTCTGCAACCTGGGGCAACACAGTGATTGTTGGCTTCATGGTTTGAATTAACAGCACAATGCCAACCACACTAATAATACCAGTAAAAATAGTCTTTGTTTTTAGTATGTCGTTACTGCTATCCCTGTGATATTGGGAAGATGGAAAGGAGGGCAGTTATGGCTGCAGAGAACCTGGGGGGATGGGGCAGGATAAAATAGGGGACCAAGGAGTGAAGTGCGGTCTCCTTAGTGACCCGGGAGACGCCACTCACCACAGGAAAGTCCAGAGGACCCAGCTGGGCTGGGCCTGCACCTGCAGCTTGCTGAGGCCGACCACCAGGATCTCGGTCTGGGCAGTGTAACCAGACTCCCGGGACACTCCAAGCTCCGCAGGCCGGACTCGGACCCTCCACACTTCCCCACCTCACCCCGCCCGACCCTCAGCCACCCGCCCTTCCCCGCGCCGGCTCTGTGCCGCCACCCAGGCGGAATCACCTTGGATGCGAGCGGCCTCTCCCCTGGCCAGCCGAAGACTCGGAGGGGGACGGGGAGGGAAGGGTTAAGCTACCGCGCACCGGGTAGAGGGTTGGAAAGGGGAGCTGCCGCCGCCGGCGAGTCGTCGCGATTGGCTCGGGCGCAGGACCCGGGGGCAGCTGCGGGCGGACGGCCGCCCAGACTTCCCGGACGCGCCTGGCGCCTACGCTGCGCCGCTGGCGGCCTCCGGGGACGCGCTGCCCGGCTGCCCGGGGACGGCTCTGCTCCTGCGCCAGCCCCCCACCCCGCAAGTCTCCCGCCCTGCTGGGGGGCGGCGGGGACTGCCTTTCTCGATGCTTGTCAACCGCGGTGACAGCGAGGTTGTCAGCGCGCGCCAGCGAGTGCCAGTAGGAAGGGCGCCCGCCAGCCAGCCAACATTTGTGCCCCTCCCCGCGGGAGAGTCGGCAGGGTCCCAGGTCTCCAGTAGGGGCTGAATCTGTTTGTCCTGATGTCTAGCCCTGGGGCAACCTGCCAGGTCCTACGAAGCTGGGGGGAGGAGCTGAGCACACCTAGGGAAAAGCTGGGTCTGGATGCTTTCATTCCCCCCTCCCAGGCCCCCGGAACTTACCGCACCATGCAGATAGGGGCGGGCTTGTTCCCTGGGCACCCAGTGGAGCCCTCAGCCACCCCACTAGGGCCGGGGACCTGGGGGAGGGGGGGGCAGGCAAGCACTCCCACTGCATCACCACTGGCAGTCATTCAGGCTAGAATTCTAATTGGAGCCACAAGAGGCTGCAGAAAATCCAAAACTATAGGTTCTAACTCTATGTGATAAGTGTGGATAGTCTTGGTTATTTTGAAAAGTGTATGTGTGCTCATGCTGGTGAGAAGGATATCCATTCAGAGAATCTGACTGCAAATAGAAGACAAAATTAAGACTCAGATGAGGAAAAGATTATGGAGGTTTTCAGAGAAAAGTTTTCTCCACTTTCTGTCTGGACACTAGAGCCATGTACCTGCAGCCACCCCCATCACCACCCCCAGGAGGGCCCTCTGAGCCTCAGCCCAGGGCAAGATTCGGGGGGGAGGACATGTCTGCTTCCTTCCTCAGGGGGGGCCTGGACCTAGTCTGTGTCCTCTACTCCCCGACCCCACTTCCACCCTGGCCCTGCCAGGCACCCTGTCTTGGCTCCTCCCCGCCCCCACCCCCAGGCTGCTCTCCCTTTATGAAAGGGCAAGAATCTCCCTCCCTCTCCAAGGGGAGGAAGGCAGTGAGGCGATCACCTGTCCCACTCCCTCATCTATCACCCTGAACTGTGTTTCACGATAAAATTACTCATCCTCAACCAGTGATAAATGAAATCAGTCTAGAGGCGACCATAAGAGTGGGGGTGGGGGTGCCACATTCAGGGTTCCTAGGCCTGGGTGAGAGAGACCCTGGTGAATTATCTCGTGTCAGTGCACAGCCTGGCGAGGGCCACGTTACTACATATGTGCGTCTTAACGTGTGCTCTTGGTAAAACGACATGTGTGATTCTGTGTCTATGCCCTGCAGAGTAATGGTGGGGTGGGGGCTGGGGACTGAGCCTTGAAGCAGCTGGGATTCCGAGTCCAGGCAAGGTCACAGAGAGGAGACGTTGTATCCCCAGAAGAAGGGGCTGGAGGGATCAGAAAACTATGGTGAGCCACAGAATCGGGAGCTAGGGCAGACAGGAGGGGCTGGGGGTCTAGGAGCTTTGCCTGGTGCCGAGAGAAGGAAGCGGGCAGCTCTTGAGCATACAGGCAGGATGACCAGCGACCAGGTAGCTGCAGGTGACCACAGCAAGGCAGTCTCCAGAAGGTTCAGGTGTCAGATGAGCCCTTGCCCATCCTAACTGGAGCCTCTGGACCTTGCGGTAGCTGGAGGGCAGCCAACTCTTAGCACCAGTACCAGGCAGCAGAATGATATCCAATGGCTCCTCTGGATCCTACTGGATCCCCTGCTTTCCTCTTCTTTCAGCCCAGAGATCCATTAGAAGTCCTTAGCTGATTACTAAGGGATTAATTAGTAATCAAAATAGATGGCCTCAGGGGCAGACCTCGGCCCAGAGAAACAGAGGACTCCTGTGGTAAAGCACAGAGGTCCAGAGGACCAGATCTCAAAGCTACTCCACCACCTGCCAGCTGTCACCTATAAAAGAAGCCGGAAAGAGCACCGCCACACAGGTTGCTCTAATGGCACTTGAGATTACGTTTGTGAAATGCTGAGTCATTGTGACACTGATTTCCAAGCCCTCCTGAGGGGCTGACTGGCCTCTGGAGTAGAGAGGAGGCCCCTCTGGGGCTCACAGGTCAGGTAGGAATATCAGATTCCTGTGCGAGCCAGATCCAGAGTCAGAGTTGTGGAAATGCAGGGAAGTGTGCTCAGAAGTTCAAGGGACAATGGACTCATTCTGACCAGAGCTCCAGGAAGCTTCAAAGAGGAAGCAGCACTTGAAATTGGTATGGATGGATGAGTAGAATCTGACAGAGGGGGCTGGTGTCAAAGTGCTGGAACGTGGGTGGTCCGAGCGGCTTCAGGTGGCCCCTATTCTGACTCCCATACCAGGAAGAAAGGGCTGTGTGAACCAGTCACCTTTGTCCCTGGGTGGGCAACACTGTGCCTAGCACAGAGTCCGACTTAGTGCTGCTGAAACAAACCAGGGATAAATAGTAAATGTGTGTTCACCTTGCAGGCAGTGGAGCCATGGAGTTAATGAGTTGAGAAATGACAGGTCGGACACTCTGGGCCTTACAGAAGAAGCCAGTGGAGAAACAGCAGTACCTTAAGAGGACTGCCCACAAGGCCGGGGTTGGGGCGGGAGTGAGGGGTGGCAGGGACAAGACTTTAAATGGAGAGCAAGTGTGGGACAAGAAGGAGGGGGCTCATCAGACAGCTCAGGGCTTGGGAGGAAAATGGCCCCTCAGAGGTCTGTCGTGTCTGCTATTTGGGCACTGAGCTTCCCAAACTCACTGCCTTTGATAATAGTGCCATGTGGGGACAGAGGCCACCTCCGAGGAGTAACGCTGGCCTCCAAGCTCCCCTGGGTGGCTGGAGGCAGCATCCTTCCCCCATGTAAGCCTCTGGCGTGGGGTTCCCAGCAGCTCTACCCTGCTACTGGCTGCACTGAAGGTGGTGGCTTTTTGAACTGGGCCCAGGTTCTCTCTCTGAGAAAGAGGTATACCTGTCATTCAAAGAATGCCTGGCTTATCGGAGCCTTTGGGTCCAACCTGTTCCCCAAACAGAAGAAGTCGAGCCGAGTTCAAGACCAAGACTCAGGTAGATGGTGTGCTCACTCCCCTCCTTCCTGTCCCTCCACCCTGCTCTGGAATACTCCATTCCCAATGCTGTCTGCCTATCTATCTGCCGAGGTAGAAGTCAAGAGCCCTGTTTGCCTGCACGTCAAATGTCCACCTCTTCCAGGGACCTTGGCCCAGGTTGCTTCTTCAGCTAGAGGACCAGCCCCAAAGAGTTCCCCCCACTCCAAGCCCCCCATGTCAGAAATACTCTGTCCTTAGAGTCCCTGGGCAGGGACAGATCTGAACCCACTTCTGTTTCAGAAAATGTCCACTCCTGCCTGTGTCCTGTGTGTACACACATGTTAGCAAAGACATGCCCTTGTGTGGCACGTGTGTGTGTGTGTGTGTGTGTGTGTGTGTGTGTGTGTACGACCGAAGCTGCGCGTACCACTTCCAGGTCATAAAGAAAACCCAACATCTTTAAGGCTTCTCTCCATTAACATCCCAGGGACTTCCCGAGATAGAATTTACTCCCCCAGTGACAGCATCCTAATGCACTGGTGATGAAACACTCCCTGCTGAGGGATGGACTCCTGGTCCAGGGCCCATCATGCTCTCCCCAGAGTGGGCTTAGCCCTCACTCCTAGCTCTTGCTGTTCCAGGCATGGGGTGAACCTCCACAGTTCCTGTACTGTGGCCCATTCCCTCTTTCCCTGGCTTCCTGGTCCCCACGGCAAAGCTATTAGTCACCCCAGACAGCAGGGATTGGCCTAAGGTCCTGGAGGTGCAAGTGGCCAGTGGATGCCACGATGGCAGTGCTTCAGGGAGCTGTGGCTCCCGGGCCCCTGATCATGGGATTCCCGCTGACACCCACTTCTCAGGCTTTACCAGGCTGTGACTGGGTCAGCAAGTGAGGGGACCAAGAGTCTGTTGTGCGGCAGGTTGTATGGACCACAGAGCTGAGTAACCTAAGGAGCCCAGGCACGCTCAGAAAACATTCACTGAGAGCCTCCTATATTCCAGGCCCTACACCAGGTGTGGAGCACATCATAGGCACACTCATGGGACAGACCGTTGGATAAGACAGAGCACCCAAACTTACCCTCCTGCCAGAAAAAAATAAAATAAAATCCCAGACAAATACAGAAAACATGGCCTTCAGGATACTGGATATCATGTGATGAAGGAGGAGGAGCCCCCGAGAGGCCCCCTGCTCACTTCCCGGAGCATTTCCAGCTTTAGTGCAGAGAGGAGACCCAGCAAGTTCAGGGGACCCCACGAGGGGAGAGATGGAGCGGGAAGTCCCGGGAAGCTAAGGCAGCTCGAGTCTGCAGGAGGGAGCGCCGGAGAGAGTCCTAGAGATCTGCGGAGTGTGAGAAACATGCTTGAACGCGCCAGGAAAACCAGCGAGAGGGTCACAGCAAGTCCTGCCCGGAGCTCACACAGGGTGGCGAAGACTGCTCGGTCCAGGGGCCGGTCTGGAAGACCTCAGCTGACCAGTGCAGAGTACCAGTTGGGTCTTGTGACAGTAAAGCGGGACAAATAATGCTGCTCTGGTCCTCCCAACAAAGCTTTAAAGCAAGACCTGAAGGACTAAACTTCTTACAAATGACTTCCTGATATCTAGGGCCAAGTACAAGAATATTCATGAAAATATTCAGCACCCATCAAGGTTCACAATCCTGGTCACCCAACTAAAAATCACCAGGTATGCAGGGAAATAGGAGAAAAAAATGGCCCATGAGAAGGAAAACCAGTCACTTGATGCTGACCCAGAGATGATGGGGATGGCAGAGTGGGGACACAAGGGCATGAAAGAGCCCACAGCAACTGCTTCCAGGTGTTCAAGAAGCCAAAAGACAGACTGTGTTAAATGGGGACTTTCTGGGGCTTCCAAGAAGAGGTCAGTTCTGGGAAGAGGGCAGACTGCTTGGATGTGGACACAGCAGGATCTCTGCCAGGGGAACTGGGGCTCAGACCCAGACCCTGCAGGTGGCTGCCCAGCAGGCCCGGCTCCGGGGACGCCCCTCTCCATCCTGCCGTAGGCAGATTTGAGATGCCTGGCACGCAGCAGGTACTCAATACATACTGTCTTATTTAATTCTCATTCCCATTTTACAAATTGAGACTCAGAGAGGTTAAAGGTCTTCCCAAGTCCATGAAGCCAGGAAGTGGTGGGTGCAGGGCCCTGGGCACGCAGCCTCAGGCACTCTGTGCAGCATACCTTCAACCACCGGGTCTCACCAACCTGGTGGGTTCAAGGTAGGCTTAGGGTATAACCCCAGTCCCCCGGGAAGCAAGCCAAGCCAGAAGCACATCAGCGTTCAGGTCCAATACCATTAGCTGGCAGGAGGCAGATGCTAGTGCCCGTACCCTGATTCTTTCTACATCCTCCATCCAGGATATCTGGAGTCTAGAGCCCCCCAATCCGATTTCCCAACCTCGCCTCAACCTCACCAGATTGTGGGTGGAGACAGGGAACTGCAGTGGGCAGGCTGGGAGCCCTGCCTGAGGGTGCTCATTTCTGTAATTACCGTAATTGCTTTAATCACCACTTGGGCTGGAACCCTCACCTGCAGCCTCTGCGTTCAGCCCCCCTCCTCTGCACACCTCAGCAGCTCCATCTGGGGGCACAGATGCACAGCCCAGGGGTACAGCACGATCTCCCAGCCACCCCACCCTTCGGCAGCTTGGACACTGGGTGCCTCCATCAGCACTTTGTCTAGACTATTTGCTCAGTGCCTGCCTACCCATGCTGGACACAGGAAAACAAAATGAGCCGGGGAGCAAATGCCATGTCTGCAGGTGTGCACACTCAAGTACAGGTGTTTGCTCTGAGTCCCTTCCAGGAAGGCAGAGACATACTCAGAGGAGTTGACACAAACCCACATACAGACCTTTCCTTTCCCTTGATTGGGGGGGGGGGGCTGGCGAGGGAGGGCATTGAGCCAGTAGGGGAAGCAGTCTGTGGGCATCTATTGTATTGCTCATAATGAACGCCGCCCTTCTTGAGCAGGTACCATGGGCCAGATGTGTGCGGTTGCTTTACCAACCTCCAGTGGTTTGGCTTCTTACAGAGAGGGAGAGTCTGAGGCTCAGAGCCTAAGAGCTGAAGCCTCAAAGCTCCCTTAGCTCCAGAATTGGCCTCCATGCCAGCTGCAGCCCCTCAGCCTACGCCGAGGCTCCGGGGTCCCGCCAGTGAGGGAAAATGAGGGTCCTCACCCAGTCTCCACAACATGCAGTAGCTGAGAGCCGGGCCAAGGCAGGCAGTGCAACGGCCGCTGGCTCCTGCTAGGCCCCTGGCAGCATGAGCGATGGCAGGCTGAGCGATAAGGAACTAATAATTTATGTTTCCAGCTCCCGCGGCCCCGGCGCCAAGGGAAGGCTGGGCCACAGCCTCCTCCTCACACTGAGCGGCCGCAATCCTTTATTGCACAAATTATTAACGACCAAAGAATGGATGACTCTGTAATCAGATCAGGACTGCCAGCACTTTTCATTTCACTTATTTATACAAATTCTGAAGCTTATTTCACTTATTTATACAAATCCTGAGCTCAGAAAGCCAGCCTTCCACTAGATATGTGCTCGGGCTCCCACCTGGACAGAGCACACTCCGCCCTCACCCGCACCCAGGACTTGAGGAGATGTTGAAGACAGAGGGTGTCAAGGAGGAACGGAGAGGTGGGCTGACTGAGCTAGGAGAGTTGTTGTGTGCCCACTTCAACCTCATTAGGCAACATGCCCCTGGGCCAAGGTCAGAACTCTGTCCTTCAACCTGCCTCAGGGCCATCTTCTCTACCTGTTCTCAGGGCCAGGGGTTAGCCCAGGGCTTGGGGAAGAGAGAAGGCTCCCTGTTCCTGCGTGAAAAGCTCCGCCCCCCCATCTTCATCCTTCTCCTCCAGTGTTTGCCGAGTTGCACATGGCTGGCCTGGGCCTTCAGTGGCCCCAGCCCTGTGCCCTACTCCACCTGCTTCTCCTGCCTGCCTCCCAGCCTCTTCCCTCTACTCAGGCTGGTCTCTCCCCTGCTTTCCCTTTTCCTGTCCTGCTACTGGGGTGGGCTGTCCTCATCAGGGACTCAGCGACTCAGGCCATGAGGTTTCTGTGGCAGCACGGAGGAGTGAGCCGCCTGTGACTCTCTCACGAGCCCACTTTTAATCCCATTGACCTCTCGTTATACTACAGCGCATAAATTCAGATTTGGAGAGCTTATATTCCATCATAAATTGGGCTGGCAGACTTCTGATCAACAAGATAAAGCTGTCTCCTGTGAGATGGGTGTTTTATTAGTCTTGGCCTCAGTGCTGCAGGCACTAGAATTGGGGGGAGGGGGTGAGTCCTCTGCTCTGGAATCCTCCTGTGCTGTTAGGAGCAGCCTGATGGAGCTCAGGGATCTGCGTCCTTCCTGTCGTCATGGGCAGGCCCCAGGAACCTAGGCGTCCCCTGGAACTGGTCTGTAACTGCCCTTAGATCCCCACCCCCACAGCACCAGACTGTGCAGCCGATACTCACTCCCCAGGCTGGGTACTCAAGAGTCAAGACAGAGGCCCCGCGTGCCCCCAGGCATGCATATGTGCCCCCCCCCCCCGCCCTGGCCCCCTGTGGACCTTTGAAAGCCTGGCCAGAGCCAGAGAGAGGTTTGGGGGTTGGGGGCAGCTGGACTTGCCTGGAAATTCTGGGGGCCAAATGGCTGCAGGAGGGAGGGACTTCCCTCAGAAGGAGGGAAGTCGAGCCCCTGCCTCCAGAGAAGTGGTAGCCTGGTCCAGCTCTACCTGCAGGTACAGACACAACCTGCCCAGAGTCCCCACAGGTGGACACAGGAAGGTCTTGGCAGCTAGGGGCCACCCTGGGCCTGGGATCCTGCCACCCAGAACTGGGAGTGATGTCTGCTGGCCTTGCCTGCCCCTCTTTAGAGGTCAAGTCTTTCTTGAAAATCTCAGTGCCTGCCAATACCACCTCTCTGCTGCTGTTACCTCCCGCCCAGCCTCTGCACCAGCCCGCCGGTGTTCCTCCAAGTGAGATCGCCCAAATCAGCATCCCCAAGGAGGCTTCATCTGGCCCCTCTGAGCACCCTCATCTGCCCAGGGACTCAGCAGCACAACAGTAAGTCTGTGGTGCCACGGTGTGTACTGGTGTCCTGGGGGCACAGGGGACCCTGACAGGGATGGGGGGTACTCCCAGGAGGCTTCATGGAGGAGGAGGTGCTGCTGTGAGTCCTGAAGATAAGCAGGTGGTAGCAGGGCAAGCATTACCGCCGGGCACGCAGGGCGCAGGACCTGGGCTCCTGGTACTTTCGGAGACCACGAAACATTGTACTTTCCCTTAAAACTAAAATGAAAAAACAATACAATAACAATGAATATGGGATAATGAATCTACCGTGGGCTATATTTATCTTTATACCAATAGAGCTATAAGTTATAACTTAAATTTTTTCAATGGAGGAAAGAACTCCCAAATGCAAAAGGTGCTACACAAGCGGTAATGGGGCCAGAGGTTAGTGATGCGGGAGTGGCACTCCTGGGCCAAGGAGACAACTCAGCCTCACTGGGACACAGAGGGGAGACCAGGAAACAGGAAATCGGGCCCTGGGGCAGAGGCAAAGCCTGGAGACCAGGGGTTCTGGACTATTCCCAAAGGAGCCTGTGGAGAACAAGTTGGCCAGATGTGCCCAGCAGGCACTGGGTGTGCGCGGGCAGAGTCTGGGGGTACCACAGAAATACGACAGGTGAGAGGAGCCAGGTTAGGTATTCAGCAGAGAGAGATCCAGAGCAGAGCACAGATGAGGTTTGCTGCTTGGCTAGTGGGGAGGAGTGTAGTGCCAGCTCAGTGACTGCAAGAGAGGCAGTGGAAAGGGGATCCAGGGGACTGTGGGGTGGATGCATGTGGCAGGCTATAGACTCTTGAGTGTCTGGACTGAAGCTAGAGATTCAGATTCCACAATCTGCAAAGAAGTACATATGAAAGAGAAGAACGCCTAGGGTCGAACCTACCCACTTACCCTTTCCCCCATCACCCACTCATTCACCCACCAACCCATCCCCCCACCCATCCTATGAGTGGCAGGTGAGCCAGAAGAGGGTCCTGAAGGAAGGAATGAGAGTGGAGGCTTATCTGAGGAGGGTCTCAGGGCCTGGGCCCATGAGTGCAGCTCACCTAACACCTAGCAAGGGGTCAAGTAGAAGCACTCAGAAAAATCCCAATGTATTGATGCCAAAACAGGGCATTAGGCAGAAGCTGACAAGTTTGCTGAGGGCCATGTTCCCGGCTGGAAGATGGGATGATCCAGCCCAAGGCCTGGCTTTGCCCCTCGCTGGTCATGAATCACCCGATCCTGTCTCGAAAGCCCCGGAGCCCCAGAGCCCACGCACACCTGCTGGACCCCAAGACACAGCTGCTCCACTGCTAATGTGCGGCAAACTCAGTTTTCAGCAAGGCCACCCCGTCTAGAGAATGGTCTATCTGTTCTCCTGGCAGGAGTCTGCAGCATGCTGACGTCTATTAGCACCTGTACGTACACAGAGCATCAAAGGTCAGGCTCCTTTCTTCTGAGCAGGGCATGAGGACTCCACATTTGGGGCTGCCCACGCACCTCTATGCAGAGGGAAAACCTCCTCAGACCAGCCCCAGTCCTGCCAGCTGTCTCCTCTGCTCCCACTACCCATGGGCCTCCAAGCAGCCTGGCCAGTCTACAGGTGGGAAGCCCCCCAGGGCCAACCTGGGACTTTGTTAAATGCCCTGGAGAAAGTGCCAACTTGTGGCCTTGGACAGAGCCCTGGAATTGCTGCCCTTCCCCTGCCCAAGGTGGGTGTGGATCTGGCCTCTGCTCGGGGTCTCAGCCCATACCACATTGTGCTCTTCAGCCCACCCACTTCTGGGGCTGCACCTGGGGCACTGTACATAACTTCAAAGGATTTGATGTCACAGAGTTCCTGTTCTTGTGGCAGAATGTGCAGAGCCACTCTGTTGTGAAGCCACAGACAGCAACGTGGAAGATGCAATGGCCCAGTGGCCTCAGCCAGGTGCCATAATAAAGGAACCCTCACACTCAGACAGGCACCCACAAAGATGTCTGTGCACTCCGCAGGCATATCACCAACTTAACCAACCCTTGCAAGGAAGACTGGGCCTTGGATGCAGTCAGGCTAAGTCTATACGACCTCAGAAAGCCAGCCTGGGCTGCAGTTGTGAAACAGTGAAATTCACTGACCACCTCAGCATGCTACTTCTGAAAATCCCTGGTGTGACAAATTAATGATGACAAGGTGACTGCTGGTCCTCTGGGTGACCTCAGTGGTGGGACTGTGTGTGAAATACACGCAGACAACCCACCCCTCCTCCCAGGGCAGGCAAGCACAGAGTTGCAACCCTGCTGGAGAATGGTAGATGAGGCCCTGACAAGGGATTCTCCCAGGTTTGAGAGCTTTCTCTCTGATGATGATGCCTGTGGCCAAACCGTTAAGAAGCTTCTGAGGATAGGAGGGTATTCAGAGCCTGCCTGGGCAGAAGCCCAGTGAGCAGGTGCTGGGAGAAGAGGTGAGCAGGGATGGGGCTGCCCCAAGCCAACGAGGCCAAGCTGGGCAAAGTGGGCCACACTAGGATGGAGCTCTGTATACAACCCTCAAATGCTGACACGTGGGTTTGTCAAAAACAAACAAAAGTCCTGCTTGCAGGGAGCTCACATTTAGCAGGAAGTCCAACATACAAACAGTCACTTCCAGGGCCAGTCAGGACTCCCTGTGCAGCTGGGAGTCTCTCAAAGCTGGGTCTGGGGGCGGTACCTTCCAGCCACCCACCCTCCTAGCCCTCCACCAACTGTCCCCTTACCTCTGTCTTCTCTCTTCCTCCAGGATATTTGTGCTGGGGTCCCCACCTGGTGTCCCTTCTTCTCCTCTAAATTCCACTAGCAGTGATGGCAGGGAGCCCACCTGAGCCTACTCCCCCCTTCCTGCTCATCATGCTCAACTCCAGGGCCCTCCCACATCCAGGCCCACTCCTTCCCTAACACCCACTTCCCCCATGGGTGCCTGACTGCTGCCCTGCTACTCTGAGGATGGCATATCCTAATGTCTCTATCAGGACTGTGGTAGGTTCCGAATGCTCACAGGTCTGCCCAGGTCAAGACAGGTGACCATACCAAGAGTAAACATGTGACCAGCATAGCTGGGATTGACCCTCCAGGGCCTATACCCCCACAATGAGGAGCATGGGTCCCAAAGACCTTCATGTGGGATCTATGCTGAGCATGAGCAGCAGAACTGTGGTCACAGGAGGAGGAAAGCGCATTCAGGGGTGGAACGGCCTTCATGCCCATTCATTGGGACAGATTCTCTTGTCTGCAGGGGTCCTAGAGGACTTTATTCCTGCCCTTTGCTTGGCCCTACCTTGGGGTGAATCCACCCCCCAGCTCCTGTACTCAGGGCCCATTTATGGAGAAAGCATCAAGGGTGTGCTAGGCCTGCCTCACCATGCCGACCAGGGCACCTGTAGCCACCTTTTGCCCTGACCTGCTCCGAGCCAAAGGGACCCCACAGATTTTGAACCCCTATCTCATTTTCAGATGGAGAAAGTAAGGTCCTGAGAAGGGCAGAGAAGGCTGGGTCACTCAGTGGCTGGCTAGGAGGGCCCAGATCTCAGGCCACTGCAGAGTCTGCCCTCCTTGCCACCTGCGTCAGCCTAACCCGTCACAGCCCAGGCCCCAGAGGGGCCACAGCATGTGACAGGCTGCCCTGAGGCAGGTGCTGCTCTCTGAGCCCGGTGATGCCAGTGAGTGGGTGTCTTCATTCTTCCTGGAGAGGAACTTGGCTGGCGGACCCAGTGGTAGCCAGGACCCCCACTCGTGTTGCCAGACCAACAACTTCCTCGGTGTGGTTGCAGAGTATCTCCAGTGCACTTTGTAGTGTGTTAAGCTCACGTGTGTCACTGTGTTTTTGCCTGGGGTCACTGTGTGTGTGTGTGTGTGTGTGTGTGTGTGTGTGTGTGTGTGTGTAGGGGTGTGTGTGTCAGCTTATGTGTAATGCAGCAGGTGAACATCCGGGTACATGTTACCAGTGCTCTGGCAGGGTGTGCCCTGTGTATGCCCCGAGTCTGCACACCCACCGGGGAATGTAAGGTTGACCCTAAGCCCTATCTCTTTACTCTTTATATGGCATAAATTAAGGGCAGTGAACAGGCTGGCCTCAGAAATATCTCTAATCTTGA
Source organism: Suricata suricatta (assembly GCF_006229205.1). Taxonomy (NCBI): domain Eukaryota; kingdom Metazoa; phylum Chordata; class Mammalia; order Carnivora; family Herpestidae; genus Suricata; species Suricata suricatta. The sequence continues at coordinate 141,413,667 of NC_043707.1, read as the reverse complement.
GACAGAGCTGGCATGGCCTGCAGCCAGCTCATGGCTGGCCAAAGGCAAGGCAAGTCTTAGCAGGGCAGCCCCTCCTGTGTCGACCTGCAGCTGGGAACAGACACATTCCTGGAAACTCTGGCCATTCTAGCACGGAATGTGAAGGAGTCCCAGCTGATTCGCCACTGACCTCTAACGTCCCAGGCTACCCGCTCCTGGTGGAACACTGCTGCCAACCAGCAGACCCTTGCCCCAGACATTCTGTCTTGGACATGAGAGCTACATCCATCTGGTGCTCATGCTGCAGGCCCATGTGTCTATGTATGTTTTTGCACAGGTGTTGGTGTTGTCTTTGATCTTGGATGTAAGACACATACTGTCTGTGCATGTTGGTGGTGAGGATGTCAGCATCTGTGCATGCCCCTGTGCTGTGCGTGCAGCTTTGGTAGCTGCTGTGCATGCATATGGAAGTGTATAGGTATGTGCTTTTGAGAACGCATGCATCTGTTGGTGGCTTTGGGTGCTTGTTTGAGCACATGTATGTGAACACATGGATGTGCTTCCCCACAGCTGTGTCAGCTCTGCCCACACCTGTGTGATCCGTCCTTACATGCCTTCCTGTGTCCGGCATGTCTGGGCCTCCTCTCCCACCCTGACAGTCACTCTGGACCAGCTCAGGAAGACCAAGGCTGAGGGAGCAGGCTCTGCAGCAGTGGTCTGCTCTGCATTTCTCTTCTTCCAACCTCACCCCTGGATCTCCCTTTCTGGGGCTCCACATCTGGTGCTCAAGAAATGATGGTTTGTGAAGGAATGGATGACAAGGGGGCTCTCAGGGAGCCAATCTGGAGATGAGGGTAGGTAGGCACTCCGGAATGGGAGGGAGGCTTCTGGCAGGAACGCCAGTTGTGAACAGGGTCAGATAGCGCCAGAGGAGGCGGTCAAGGCTGGCCGAGCCTGGGTTGGGGGCTAGCGGCCGCCCCGCATTCCCAGGAGACGTCTCGGGTCACAGTCTGCACCGCTCAGGCCAGCCGCCCCGCGGGTTATTTATGAACCCCCCTCCCC
>NC_043707.1:141409756-141412526 GCF_006229205.1 Suricata suricatta | reverse complement strand
GGAGTGGCTGCAGCGGCGGCGGCGGCGGCGGCGGCGGCGGCAGCCACTCCGGCCTCGGCCCAGCGGCGGAGGGCCCCCAGAGGGGGTACCGCGAGCAGCGATGGCGCCGCGGAGGCCCGGAGGAAAGGGAGGGGCGGAGCCTCTGCGGGCCAGAGGAGGGGCTTTGACCGCCTAGCCCTACGGTGTTACCCAGGGTGCCGCCAGGCCTGAATGCAAGGCAAGGAGTGATTCCAGAGCCAAAATTCTGTCCGTCTGACCTCTGGCTAGGTCGGAAGTTCAGAGGAGCCAACGGGGCCCCAGATGCCAAACCAGGACAGAGGTGGATAGGAGGGAAGAAGTGAGCAGATCCTTGTGGAAGGAGTATAATGTCCAGGAGTAAAGGACGTCTGATCCTGGTGGGAAAGTGACTCTGACCCTGTGGGCAGAGAGGTCTATTTCCCATGAAGAGGGTAAACAGGTAGGGGTGGGGGGCAGGGGTGAACTGATTAGCCAAAGCCCAGGCCAGCCCCTGGAAGGGGGTCTCCTGGGAGTCAGGGAGTGGCCCTTGGAGGGGAAGGGGCCCTGCAGGGAGCTTTGACCCCCGTCATGGTCTTTTCAGGAAGGCACTTGGTCCTCCAAAGAGAGGTGCAGCCAGATGGTAGCATGGAGGTTAGGCTGGGTGAGCTGGGTCAGCCCCCATAGCTTGCCAGCTGGATCTTGCTCCTAAGAGCCAAAGTTGGAGACTTCTGTGCCCCTCCTTCACCACTGTGGGCCTGTTCAGGATGAAAGAGGCCAGGAGTGAGTGAGGGGTGGTCCCACAAAAAGGAAGGGAGGCTCCCTCCACAGACTACATGGTACCTTCTCAGATCTAGAGATATACTTCACTAGCCTTTCCTCCCCAAACCTCAGTTTAAAGGTCAGGGGTTAGGAAGCCTAAGGATCAGTGAACAGGTGCAGGCAAACATGAGAAGAACTGAGTGGAGGGAACCATCTTGGGAAAGCAGTTTCAGGGCTGTGGCCAGACAAGACAGTTGGCCTCCCTCTGAGTCCTGATAGCCTCTCCACACTGTGCCATGACCACAGATTAACACGATGGCTCCTCCGTGGGCCTTGGCTCTTGGGCAGCAACAGCCTCCTGCACCAATTAGAGATGGAGGCACCACACCTAGGAGCAAGACAAAGGCCGCAAACGGTGAATGTACATCTAGGGTCTGGCACATGCAGGCATCCAGGCTACAGATGGGGGCAACTGGGCTGAGGGGGACAAACTAAATAGTGATCACTCACATTCACATCACATTCACACCTAGCCCCTTACATCCCAAGAGGCAGATACACAAGGAGTAGAGGAAGGAGATGCAGAGGTTTGGGTGCCTAGGTTCCCAGACACGTACCGGGTCTGAGCCCAGACTTCCAGACCTTGCTCCACAAGTCGGTCTTGGGGCCGGCTTGTGCCTCAGCTTCCGGTCAGACTCACAGTGTGCATCAACCAGTGCACACTGTGCATCAACCAGGGAAAGCAGAGCGGTAGCCAAGCATCAGCCTCACACCCAGCTGGTGCTGGTGTCTAGTAGGGTGTCTAGGGTGATGGTGTTGTTCCCTTGTTTCCAGTCCCTCCCTTGAATAAGGTGCTCATGCATATGATCCAGCTTGGCCCCCCAGAACCTAGTCAGAGAGATACCCGCACTAATGCCCTGCCAAACGCATCTCAGCGGGGCAGGGATGGGGGTCTACCTGCTGGGTTAGGATCTGAGGCTACTTTCTAGCTTGTCTAGAAAAAAAAAAAACATGCCAGGGAAAGACAAACCTGTCTCACCAGCTATTAGTGGGTGTCTGTTTCTTTTCCCCATGCTCCTACCGCTGCTGTGCATGGCGATGGGGTGGGGGTGGGGTGGCGGGGGGTTGATCACCTAGGGACAAGCTACCCTCATTCCAGATCTGGGCCAAAGCTGATCTGCTATGTCAGGGCACCAAAGTGGACATGGATGTAGCAGGTTCCTCTTCCCCAGACTGGCTTATAATAAGAACAGAAATGTTCCGAAGTGCACAATCCCACATTCATTGGCCCCTCTTCCTCCCTATACCCCTCAACCCTCACTCAGATTGGGTCCAGCCCCCCTTCCTGCCCCATACCATGGCTCAGATATTGTCTGTCCTGGTGTCAAACAGCCTGGACTTAAAGCAGCTGTATGATATCAGGAGAGTTACTTGACCTCTCGCGTCTCACCTTCCTCATCTATGAAATAAAACAAGGAAAACTCATTGAGATGATCAAGCGAACTAAGGCATGTAAAGTGCATAGTAAGGTGTCAATAACTGACAGAATTGCTGTCATTGTTATTCACAGAGCCTGAAGCCTCCCCAATACATTTGCTGAGGCCACACAGCACAAACCCACAGCCTCACACCCTGCAGATGCGGAGACCACCCACGCCCGACAATAATGCCCACCACCCACCGCTCCCGTGCAAACACTCCTACCCAGAGCCGCCACGCAAGCAGGCCGTCTCAGATCACCGATCCTTCCTCCGCTAGCGTCCACTCCGGGTCCTGGGCCCGCCCCCTCCCCACGTGTAGTCCCGGACTCCGGCGGCGCCCAGTGACTTCCTCAACAATGGCGCGGTAGTGCGCGCAACTTCTCGCTAGCATACGCTCCTCCGCGCACCCGGGACTCCCTTTCTCGTCTCCTCGTCCACTCGGGAATAGGGTATGGGGTGCACGCAGCCCTGTCCCGCCACCCCTTGCCGCCAGCCGCGTGAGCCCAGTCGGCCGTCACGCACCCCCTGCTGGA